>NC_056732.1:1495882854-1496100354 GCF_019279795.1 Protopterus annectens
ACCCAGCTCGCCTTCACCTGTGCCCCAGAGAACACCCTGGGTTCTGATCCTTCTCAGTTGAGCACATGACGTCCAGACCTGATAGCCCTCAGTCATTCTCTTACAAGTCTTCTCTAGAATATCCCATTAGGGAAGCTGCTCAAAAGCATTTGTGTAAAAGAAGGCATACAGCTTCCCCACAGGAGTTTCACTCAGAGGACACAGATTTTGATGACAGGGAGTGGTACTCCAGATTCCTCTTGGGGATGTTTTATTTGGAGAAATTCTCAAAATTTTCAGACAGAGGAGCAGGTGGTCCTCCAAAGTCCTTTCCCAAGTCAGTGCAAAACTGCTTAATAAGTGAGTCATACAAGATGTCCCACCAGACCAACCAGAATCTGTAACTTATTTAAGATTCTTTCTAGTGTCACAAAGAGAACTGGGACCTCAGGCTAAACTTGGACCTCAGCCACCTAAATCAGTATGTCAAACAATGAAAGTTCTGGATGGACATGGTTCACTCCATTCTCCCATTTCTGAAATGTGAATATGGTTTCTGTCTGCTCTTCCAAACATGGTGAACCACAGGACCAAGGAGGCTTGTTTGCTTATAGTAGGTGCCTTAAATGATAAAGTCCCTTTCTGTAGTCCTAATGCAGTTCTGTACCCCCCCCCCCCGAGATCCTTCTCTAGGAACCAAAAATGGGGAGAGAAACTATGGTTTCAGAAATCTCAAATGTTTTCTCCTTTGTGCCCCATAAACCTTCAGGATGTGTACTGCTACTACTGTTTACCTCCAACTCTCATTCTTCTCCCAGAAAATACCTTTAATACATTGTCACTCAACATGACCAATATAAAACTGGGTATTCTACATCAACACACTATGTGTGATTACACGAGTCAACCTGAAATTTGATCTCCACCTTCAGCAAGCCATAAAGAAGACACAACAAAAGCTAAGGTTGCCTCTATAGAGTAAAACATTATCTTACTGACTCTTCCAGACAAAACATACCATATCATCCAGACCTCCCTTCACCACTTCATCGCAGCTGTCAGTTCAGTCAACATAACCACTTCTTTTCTACTCCCAGGCATAGTACATGCTTCTGTTATCCTTACTGATCCCCGCTCCTCTCCATTAGCCAAACTGCAATAATGCAACAAAAAACAGCCAGACTCTCTACCAACCAAAAATATAGATCGAATCACTGCCTGTCTCTAAAACAACTAAACTGGCTCAAACTAAATAATTTTCTGCTGTATTCACAATTAAGTACAACCTTCAGACTAATGGACAAACCTGAAAAATGGACATCTCTTCACTCCATCATTCAACCTTACACTACTAAGAGACATCTGTGCTCCACCAACAAATCACTGTTCATAACTAAACCCAACAATGTAGGATACTTCCTCTATTCACACCGCATTACTAATAGCTGGAATACTTTCCCAGTCCACTAGAGAACACTCTGCAACCTGAAAGACTTTACATGTCAACTGAAGCAATACCTGCTAGATGAATGGCTTTGCACCTGCACCACCCATGGTTAAATGGGTACTAATATAGCTATATGAATTCATGACCAACTCCCTGCTGCACAAAAGTTAATATAATATTATCACACCTGTCCCCTCTCTGTATCTCATCTCCTTTATCTTCCTTGTCCTCAGCCCCTCCTTCCTTTCTTTGCACTGCTCTAACTCTTAATCTTATCTTCCTATGTCCTAGATTTTGAACAAGCTTTATAGTAACAAATATTCTAAGTAAAACTTGACGTGATATGTATACTAACAGTATTGCAGTGCATATACCTCCCTGAATTAAAAAATGTAACTGTTATTTTTAATCAAAACTGTTTGTAAATGATGTAACTGATAGGTTCATAGGTTCATAGGCTGGTACTGAGCTATCTGCCCGAAGGCATATATTAGCCCAGCCACATTGTGCGGTATTCACCGCCCCTTTAGTTGTTCCCTAGACCCTTGTACTAGCAGCTAGTACCCTTGGCCCCTATCTAGCAGTGCTGTTGGTGTGATCCCCAGTGTGAACTTTCTGTTACCTATCCACTCATCAAGGTTCCTCTTGAAGAGTGATAGTGAGGGGCTCTGTCTTATGTAGATCGGGACCTTGTTCCATAGTAAGGGAAGTCTCTGCGAAGGGAATCTATCCCTCCAGCATGTTCTAGTCATTGTTGTGTTGAGGTTTATATCCCTAGAGCGTGTAGCTCGAGTAGACTTGGTTTTGCTAAGATGGAGCATGTTCAACAATTCTGGGTTGGACATGGCTCTGTACGTTAGACAGAGATCGCCTCTGAGAAAGCGGTATGCAACAGAGAACAGTCTTAGCTTTTTCAATCGTGCTGTATAGGGCAACTGTTTGAGGCCAGTAATTCTTTTGGTTAGGTACCTCTGTGGTCTCTCCAGCTGCTGGAGATGTCTAGCCAGGTACATTCCAATTGGTGCATTGTACTCAATAATGGGTCTGATGAGGGAAGAGTAGAGGGGCACCATTACATCCTTAGATCTTGATGCGAACCCTTTCATGATCAGATGGGTCACATAGAAGGATTTTCTAACCACTTTGGCAACATGGTTATTAAAGGAAAGCTGGCTATCTACTTGGGTCCCTAGATCCCTTACTTTCTTCTTCAGATTTCAGGGGATTACGTCCTATGTTGTAGTTTGGGGGTACTCTGTTTTTTTCCAAAGGGGATTACTACACATTTTTTGCATTTAGCTTGAGACCATGGCTTTGATACCATGCATCAGTCTCATTTAGGCCCTTTGGAGGATCTCCATGTCGGCCGGAGTCTCTATTATAGCACCCAGTTTGCAGTCGTCTGCAAACTTAGTCAGCCACAGCCCTTCCGTGCTTGCCTGTACTTCTGAGAAGTATATGCCAAACAGGAGGGGCCCCAGGACAGAGCCCTGAGGCACACCACTTGTTACTGGTCTGGATTCGGACATAGATCGCTACTCTTACTTTATGGGATCTGTCTGAGAGCCAGTTTGCGATCCATCTTGTGACGTAAGGGTTTATGCCCAGGCTGGTGAGCTTATCAATAATACACGAATGGGGAATGGTGTCAAATGCTTTAGCAAGGTCAAGGTAAGCCGTGTGTACCTCCTTTCCCCTATCTATAGCCTGATTAAATGTCTCAAAGAAATCCACCAGGTTCAGGAGGCATGATCTGCCCTTGACGAAGCCAAACTGTGTGGGGTCCAGCGACTGGAGGTTCCCAATCTCTCCATTTATGAGTTCCATAATGATTCACTCCATAGCCTTACAGATCAGACTGGTCAGGCTTATTGGTCGGTAGTTCCCAGGGTCAGTTGTGGCCCCACCCTTGTGTAGCGGGACCACTGTTGCCGTGCGCCATTCTTTGGGCACATATCTGTGGAGAGGCTGAGACTGAACAGGGTATTAAGATGCGGGGTTAATTCCTTTTGGAGCTCGCGTATGACACAGCCTGGGACACCATCTGGTCCCATGGAGGCAGTGTTTTTAGCTTTAGATAGAGCCTTGTTAACCAAAGTATCAGTAATAATTGGACTTACACAATCCCCTGGAATGGTAATAGGCCCTGTAGGTGGTGAGGGGGGGAGAAACTGATGTCAAGGATGTCTGAATAATGGAATTGTTGCTCATGAATAAAACCAACCCTAAATGATGAAACAATGCAAATGATGTCCATGATGTCTGCATAATGGAGCTTTTCCTCCCTGGGCCTCCGCTAAAAAGTGCACTGCTCAGTTTTAGTTCCCCAGTAAACAAATGGCAAGAAATAAAATATATCAATAATTAACCTTCTCACTCTAGTCCAGTTTTTCAAAAGAAATCCTCTCAGCAAATGTCTTCCCAAACAACAATACATGAAAAAATAGCAAGGAGATTCAAAAAGGGAATAAGACAAATCCCAAGAATCCCCCTTTCGAAAGAAGTATTAATGGCTATTCAGGCCGCTTTTCCCCTACCTCACCCCCAGCTTTTCATAGTAAATTGTGGGCAATCTCTCCTGCTACCTTCATTTCTGGAAAAAGCTTCAGATACCTAGGTTCTAAAAATATTCCCTCTTTCTTCATCTTCTTCTTCTTCAAAAAATCCATGTGTTTCATAAAATCCCATCAGGCCTGCTATCCCAGGGCATGTTAGAACCACTGCCTAGATCTCAAAGCATTAAAGATTTTAATTTAAGAATGTTTCTGGCTCCCACAAGGCACACAGAGACCTATTCTGGACCTTTTTTGGTCCCAAAATTCAAAATGCTCACTTTACAATCTATTTTCACTCCTCTGTTTGCTAAGGCCTTTCTAGTCACTCTAAACTTCAAAGGTGCTACCTGCACATCCAAGCTTACAAAAATCAGACATTTCCAAAGATTATTTCCCCTTGAGATTGCAGTTTCAGTTTATATTTTAGTGTTTTGGTCTTTTCAGTTCTCCAGGAGTGTTCACAGCGTGCCTAGCCTTATGCATGGCCTTTTGCAAACTTCAAGGCATTTATATTTTCCCCTTTGAACAATTTCCTAACTTTAGCTTCCTCTGTACAAGGCACCTGACTAACTCTTTGGTTCACTGTTCGTCTTTTGAACTGCCTGGATCTCAAACTATCAAGAAGGTAATGACTGTAAAAGAGCTAGCAAAACTCTTAATTAGCTGTGAACCCCTGGCCCCTTGTTAGTGATAACAGACACCACCACAGTGAGGTGATATGTAAACAAACAAGATAGAACAAATTCATATCCACTGTGCAGGCTAGCCAAAATGGCAATACAGAAGAACCTCACTTTTCAGGCCACATACATTCCACCACAGCAGAAAATAATAGCAGGCATTTTTATCAGAGTCAGGATGTACCCTCATGAGTGGATGCTACACCCAGAGGTCTTCCACGACATTATCCACATTTGGGGAACACCCCACATAGATCTGTTTGCTTCCTATCTCAACAAACAGCTGAACTAGTTCTCTTTCAGGACACTTTTCAAAAAGGCCTGGCAAACAAATGTATTTTCTTTCCCATGGATGAGAATGTTCCTTTATGCCTTCCCACCTTTTTCTCTGATATCAAAAACTCTTCTAAAGAGCAAGACATACTTGCCAAAGATACTTCTGGTAAATCTGTTTAGGTCAGACAACACTGATCCTCTCTTCTCATGTATCTGGCTGAGTCAATTACCAAAAACTTCCCTACAGGGTGGATTTGCTTACATAAAACAAGAGATTCTTAATCCACCCCAACATTTAAATCTCCACCTGATAGTATGTATGACAGGTTTTTGATCCCATTTAGGCACCTTCTTTTTGGTGAACATCCAACAGTTACTAAAGGAAGTTGGAAAACCTGCTACTAGGAAATTATACTTAGCCGTATGGAAAATAATTTTCAGTTTGTGTCATAAAAGAGAACAAGATGCATCGTAAGTGTGGGGTGCTGTGTTTTTTTTAGTACCTGTGTGAATTGCGCAAGTCAGGTATAGCGTACACTTCTATAAAACAATACCTTTCAGCCATTTCTTTGTTTATCTTTGCATCCTACATTTCATCCTTATTTCAAGTTAAGCAGTTTTTGAAAGACATTTTATATATTAGACCCCCCTAGAAAACAAATAGTACCTCCTTGGGATCTTAATGTTGTATTGGCAAAGTTAACTGTCTACTCCTTTCAACATGCAGCTAATTATTCTTTAAAATTGTATTTATTTTATTTATTTATTTCCAATTTGATTACTGGGGAAGTCCACTGGGCCCAGAGAGCCTGTTTTCAGTGGAGGCCCAGGGAGAAAATCTCCATGAAACAGATTACAATAAAGATAGCAGTCCAATAAAAATAAAAGTACAAGTACAAATACATATCAAATAATACAAAGTATGAGCAATATTGCCCATAGTGGAAAAATATTCTGCAGATATCATCATCATCTTCTTTCGGCTGTTCCTGTTAGGGGTCACTACAGCAGATCATCTGTTTTCATTTCTTCCTGTGCTCTGCAACTTACTCTGTCACACCAACCACCTGCATGTCCTCCCTCACCACATCCATAAATCTTATCTTAGGCCTTCCTCTTTTCCTGTTACCTGGTAGCTTCATCTTTAGCATCTTTTTCCCAATATACTCAGCATCCCTCCTCAGCACATGTCCAAACCAATGTAATCTTGCCTCTTTGGCTTTGTCTCCAAACCTTCCAACCTGAGCTGACCTTCTAATATACGTATTCCTAATCCTGTCCACCCTCTTCACAATCAGTCCAAATCTTAACATCTTTAACTCTGCCACATCCAGCTCTGAATCCTTGCAGATACATTTTAACAAATTCACACAGTTAAAGTCAAAAGTCAAAAGCTATTTACGATATTTACAGAGTGTGAGAGATCATATGGGAATTAGCTATAGAAGGTTATAGCCAGCTATAAGGTGTTTAGGAACTCAGGAGGATACCCTCCCAGGGGCTTTTGTTAAAGAGCCCTAGGTAGGGAGAATGCAGTTACATTTCCATTTGGAGGAGAGGTAGGTGTAAAGCTGAGTTTTGAAGTTGTTTGTGTTTGACATTCTCCTTAGTGTGGAAGGGAGAGAGTTCCATTTCTTACCTAAGGAGAAGGAGAGGAGAAGTTGTCCAGCAGGACATTTAGGTTTGTGGACATTAATTAAGTTTTGGTGTTCAGATCTGAGAGTTCTATTTGGTGTATTTGGGGTTTACGGTTGAAGGATGTTAGTTAGAGTGGGGCATTTGGTTGGATTAAATATTAGTCTATGTGCTGTAGTGAACTGGAGGAAGTCCAGGTAATTTGTGAATTCTAACCAGTTGAGGGATTGGAGAGTAACACAGTGATGAATGGAATGTTTGGCTTTGGTGGAAAATTTAGAAATTTTGTTATAACAGCTTTCAAGTTTGAAGTGATGGAAGAGGATAGGTTAGTTAGTAGCGGGGCGCCGTACAGAAGGGAGAGAAGGAGGTAAAAGGAGGCCCGAGTATGCCAGGTAGAAGTAGAGAGGAAGTGGTTGTTCCTGTATAGCATACCTAGTTTTGCGTTGTTTTTTTATATTTTGCTGAATATGGATGTTGAACTTAAGGTGTTTGTCTATAGTTTATATATATATATATATATATATATATATATATATATATATATATATACTGTGTGTATTATATATATATATATATATATATATATATATATATATATATATATATATATATAGTGTATATGTATATATATATAGATATATATATATATATATATATATATATAGATATATATATATATATATATATATATATATATATATATAGTTATAGTAGTTTGACAAAGGGAACAACTTCGATCGGCGAGTTGTTTTGGCAAAGAACTTGGAAGGATTTTTTATCAAAAGAGAAAGATTTTGAGGGTGTGAATAGTAGTATTTTAAATTTGTTAGCATTGAGAGAAAGGTAATTTTAGTAGTTGAGAATGCAGTCTGAGTTTTACATAGGAGTTCAGGGAGGTTAGAGGCAGAACAGACAAGTGTAGAGTAAACAAAGAAGATGGAACAAATTCATATCCACTGTGCAGGCTAGCCAAAATTGCCTGGGAAATGGCAATACAGAAGAACCTCACTCTTCAGGCCACATAGATTCCACCACAGCAGAAAATAATAGCAGGCATTTTTAGCAGATTCAGCATGTACCCTCATGAGTGGATGCTACACCCAGAGATCTTCCACAAAGTTATCCACATTTGGGGAACACCCCACATAGATCTGTTTGCTTCCTATCTCAACAGACAGCTGAACTATTTCTCTTTCAGGACACTTTTCAAAAAGGCCTGGAAAACAAATACATTTTCTTTCCCATGGATGAGAATGTTCCACACATAGTAACACAAAAACATTCACGGAGCCTCTCAGTAATAAGAGAGAGACCTCCAAAACAGAAACGCAAGCAACCTCCATCCCCCAACACAACCCAAATGACACATAGCCCACAGATTCAGTGTGTCACTCAACCACAGCCAATAAGGCAAAACAACGTACCCAACACACTAGTCATAGGTAACTCTATAGTCAGGCACACTGATGTCCCACTCACCAGGCTAAACAAGGAGAAGGTTACTGTCAGCTGCCTGTCAGGTGCCAGGATCCGCCATATAACCCACGCACTCAGGTCACTCCACAACAAGAGAGAAGTGAGATGGCAAATTCTAACTGACTCTTCTACTTTACCTGGATTAAATGATTATATTACTATAAAGCCTATTCTACAAAAGTTACAATAGGAGATCATATATTGGGTGCTTGGATGTAACCTATAATGTTAAGTTGTCTATCTCGCCTTCATTCTTGCTGGTTGGGTTCGGAGCCGATCCTCGGCTCCAACTTAGCCATCTTCTAAAGCTCAAGAGCTATTTACTGGCTCGAGGCCTCCCCATATCCCACAATGCCTGGCGCTAGATCCCCGGATCTCGTTTGCCGCTTCTGCTACAAGGTTGCTTTTGCTGGCTCAGGTCGTATTTTTGTATTTTGATAGGTTTTATATAAAAATTTTTCATATAAATAGTTAGTGTTTACTTTTTATTATAGTAGTTTTAGTACTTATTGTCTCTGTGTAGTTTTAGATCTATCCCATCACCTTAGAAAACTCGTTTTTACTGTTAGAGAGTTTTCCCCTCCCCCCCTCTCTTTTTCTGTCTTCAAGGTAGCCATTTTAGTTAGAGGCTAACCCTTGTTCTCCAAAATACCTTTTGTAGTGTTTTTAGGTAGAAATAATTGTAGTACTTTACTTTTTCTAGTGTATATATATATATATATATATATATATATATATATATATATATATATATGTGTGTTATAGTTATAATGTGTGTGTGTGTTGTTAAGGTGTGGTAACTGTTTTTTTTGTGTGTACGGTTCTTTATACTTGTTACCTACTGTTGTACTGTTGGCCTTTTTTTCCTGTGATATTTCTTTTTACAGGATGTCCAAAGATACTAAGGTATCAGGATTCAAGAAGTGTGACTCATGCTGTCAGAAGATGTCTCTGACAGATGGTCACACTTCTTGTGTCTACTGTTTGGGCTCCCTACACTTGCAGGACTCTTGTTCGGTGTGTCATGCCTTTAGTCCAAGAGTCCTGCAGGAGTGTAGGAATAAGTTAATCCTTAGAGGATTACTAAAACCTGAAGGGTCACCTGCTAAGACTCAGCCAGGGAAACCCTCCAAGCCATCGAAGCCGTTGGCTCCCAGCTCGGAGCCGTCATCGGGTGTGGCGTCTGCTTCGACTTTGGTTCCTGCCGGAACCGCAGTACCTGCCTCTCAGTCAGCTCCGATCCTGGTGTTGGAACCTTCAGGGAGCCGAAAGCGTTCTAGGTCCCCATCCCTAGAGTCGATTCGCTTGGCTCCAGGGTCGCCTCTGTTACAGTGAGAGCAAAGTCACTAATCTCACTCTTCTCGGTCTTCCAGACTGTCTGACCATGACTTGAAGAGAGTGGTGGGCAGACTTCTGAAATCGCAGGCCCTGACTAAAATGCTATCCAGCCCCCCTCATCAGGGTTTGGCTCTGCCCATCTCTACAGTAGTTCCTCCTTCGACTCACCCCTTGAGTTCGGAGCGGGAGCTGGTTGGGGTTCGGATCATGGTACCATCGGTGCTGATAACTACCCTTTCGGTTCCTTCGGCTCCAATCACTTCCATGGCGCCATCCTTGGAGGGATCTGGGCGCCGAGACTCCCTCGTTGGTTCCGAGGGGGCGAGTGGCATCGGACCCTTGTCCGACCCCATTCTCCCTCTCGGGGCTTTGACGCAGGTGAGCTCGGCTCCTACATTGGCCTCAGAGCCATCCCTCTCGGTGCCAGGAAGGGTTCCAGTCTCTTCGGAGCCTGTGCCTTCTTCTCTGCCGGGAAGGGGTGCCTTCGAGGTCATGAGGAGTGTGCTGGCCCCTCAGTCAGCCCCACGATCAGCCTCTTCGGCTCCTCCCCCCATGTTGCCTGCGTTTGCCTCTGCCCCTCCTCCAGACCCCAACCAAGGAGAACAAGCGCTCCAGGTCACCCCAGTGGGTGTGTCCTCCTCTTCCGAGGCCTCCCCTGATCATTCAGAGGAGCCCCCTCGAAAGAGGAAATGTAAGAGGAAGCATGTTGACTCCCCTGAGTCTGTCACTTCTCTCTGCTTAGGCAGAGGGGGAACTGGACTACCCTTAACCCTTCTGAGGATGAGTTGGTATATCTGGACACGTTTGGTTCTCACCCATCCACCTCCTGGGTGTCTCCACCTTTCGATCCACTGATGGCAGTGGTGGCTCGAAAGGCGTGGTCAGCCCCAGACACAGTGGAACCAACTTCCCGAAGGCCCACAAAATTCATCACAGCACCACAAGACAAACAATTTTTGACAAAGGGTGTCCCTGTTGATGCTATGGTGGTAGCAGCAGCCACAAAAAAGGAGTTGGCTGAGACTTCTTCATCTGTCCATCCCCCTAATAAGGAGTCTAGGATAATGGACAGATACGGGAAGCGGATGTTTTCCTCAGCGACCTTTTCCATGTGGTCGCTGAACTATTTGTGTCATTTTACACACCTTCAAAGGGATCTCCTTAAGGAGCTAGGAGATACCCATCAAGATCCATCAGCTGCGGGGGGCCAGGATAAGATTACCTCCCAGCTGGCAACTCTTAATTCGATAGTGAACTCCTCCATGTGGCTCATTCCTTATGCGGCCGATGGGGCGAGTAGAGCCGCAGGCACAGGTGTGGCCTTGAGAAGGCACACTTGGATGCGGTTATGTAACTTTGCAGACCCCTTTAAGGCATCTTTCACCAATACCCCTTTTGATGGTTCTGCTCTTTTTGGACCACAGGTGAAGGATACCCTTACCAGGTGTGAGCAGGAAGGCAAGACTCTCTCTGCTGTGGGAGTCCGTTTTTCCACTCCTTCTAGACCATACCCCAAAGGTCAGAAAAGTGGCAAAATGTGGTTCTGGAAACCCCAGGGAGCTGTGCCTGACACATGTGGTGAGTTTCCCTCCAGGGGCAGAAGAGGGAACAACAATAGACGTCACCCTCGAGGCAGAGGGGGCCCGCAAAATCAGGGCAGCAGAGATTCCTTATCTGACAAGCCCTTCCAGCATCCCTGAGGGGCTGCCCGGCTGCCCACCTTCGGAGGCAGTCGGGGGAAGATTATTGCTGTACCCAAAAGCCTGGCAAGACATAACTCAAGACAGATGGGTACAGTCTATCATATCCAGAGGTTACAGAATTCCCTTTCTTCATACCCCCTTAAGGTCAAACAAATACCTTCCAGATGTTCCACCTAGTCTAAGGGAACAAGCAGTTCAAGAGATCTCAAAACTGCTACAAAAAAGAGCCATCCAACGAGTCCCAGCAGACCAGCAAGGATCCGGAATTTACTCAAGGTTCTTTTTGGTACCAAAAAAGACTGGGGACTGGAGACCCATTTTGGATCTCAGCAGACTAAACAGGTCTGTACAAAGAACGAAGTTCTGGATGGTCATGCTTCAGTCCATTCTACCCTTTTTGGGTCAGGACAATTGGATGTGCTCCATAGATCTTCAAGATGTGTACTACCATTTCAAAATGGACAGGTGCTCCAGAAGATTCCTCCACTTCTGGCTGGGAGCCAGTCATTATCAGTTCCGAGCTCTGCCCTTTGGTCTCACCACAGCCCCCAGGGTGTTCACCAAATGTATGGCAGTAGTTACCTCTCACCTGAGACGGCAAGGATTCCAGGTGTTTTCCTATCTAGACGACTGGCTCCTTACTGCTACCATCAGACATCAGCTGCTATGAGCCAGGAACTACACCATCCAAACTTGCTCCAAGCTAGGTATCACAATAAATTTTGAAAAGTCTGCATTGTCGCCTTGTCAGTCTATAACCTTTATAGGCGCAAGTTTAAGTACAAAAGACATGTCAGCGAGACTCCCGTTACACAGAGTATTAGATATTCGCCGACATGTACAGGTGTTATTAGGATGCAAGAAAATTCAGGCCAGATTCGTCCTAAAGACATTGGGCCTCATGGCAGCAGCGATCATACTAGTCCCCCTGGCTCGTTTTCATATGAGGATTCTTTAGTGGTTGCTTTTTACCCAATGGCCATTTCTACAACTTCCAATGTCTCACATGATTATGATTACACAGACATGCAAAGACCAGCTTGCTTGGTGGATGGTTTCCCCGTCAGTACCCCAGGGCAGACCATTTGTTCTTCCTCCTCCAGTAGCCACAGTGACCACGGATGCCTCCCTGATTGGGGGGGGGCACTTTCAGGGCAGAACAGTCCAAGGCACCTGGCAACCCCACAAGTACCATCTGCATATCAATGTCTTGGAGATGAGAGCTGTGCTTTTAGCATTGCAAACTCTTTATAACTCTCTTGCAATTCAGACAGACAATATGTTGGTAGTGTGGTACATCAACAAGCAGGGCGGAACCAAGTCCTACCCCCTATGTGGAGAAGCAAGACTCTGGCAATGGGCGATCTCTTCCCAGCGGTTTCTGATAGCAACGCACATCCCTGGGAAGTCCAACATTATAGCGGACAGTTTAAGCAGAGCAATTCTCATGCCTCACGAGTGGTCTCTCAATCAGACAGTGGCGGACCAAATCTTCTGCGAATGGGGTCAGCCTTGCTGTGACCTTTTCGCCACCCCCTTCAACAACAAGTGCGACAGTTTCCATTCTCTCCTCCCTCTTCCCGGATACCCTCCCAGAGACGCTCTAATCCACAATTGGCCTCAGGGACTTCTTTATGCATTCCCTCCATTTCCCCTGATTCCCAAACTAATACAGAAAGCTACCGCACTGGGATGCAAGATGATCCTCATTGCCCCCTACTGGCCTCGACAAATTTGGTTTCCGTTCCTGCATCATCACCTCCTGGAGCAGCCCTGGACCCTGGACCCAGTACCAGACCTCCTGATCCATCAGTCGGGCGGGCTGCACCAATCCCTGCAGTCTCTCAACCTCACTGCTTGGTTGCTCCACTTCCAACCTTAGCCAGGCTTCCGGACATTTCTCAATCGGTGCGTGAAATCATCTTATCTTCGCACAAATCTACCACCAGAAAAACTTATGCTAGTAAGTGGAAATGTTTCTCTTGCTGGGCAGAGTCTAAAAACATAGATCCCTTTTCAGCCCCGGTCCACCACGTGTTAGATTTCTTAGCGGAACTTTTTCAGGCTGGGTCCTCTTCTGCCACCATTAGAGTTCAGTTAGCTGCAATTTCAAATTTTCATACAGGCCTATCTGAAACTAGTATCATGTCCCATAAGCTTTGAAAAGCTTTTTTCAAAGGGAGTACTTTGCTCAGGCCACCAGTAAGAGATCCCCTGCCTCCGTGGGATCTTAATTTGATCTTAGCTTCACTAATATTGCCCCCCTTTGAACCCACAGCTTCATGTTCCTTAAAGTTTCTTTCTTGGAAAACCCTCTTTCTTGTGGCAATTACCTCAGCCAGAAGGGTTTCCGAACTCCAGGCCCTTTGTGTTCACCCTCTGTATTTAATTTTCCATAATGACAGAGTATCGCTCCCTCCTTCCTTCCTAAGGTACCTTCTGAGAGTAATCTGAATCAGTCCATTGATCTTCCGGTCTTCTTCCCAAATTATTCCAACAAAGCTGAACATAAATTACATCAGTTGGATGTTCATAAACAATTACGTTTCTACTTGCATAGGACTAAACAAATTAGAAAATCAGATCAGCTCTTCCTGTCCTATGCTGAAGGTAAACAAGGTCTACCAGTGTCTAAAGTAACTCTATCTAGGTGGTTGACTTCTATTATTACTTTGATTTATCAATTGAGGAACAAACAGCTCCCTGCTAAACCAAAAGGCCACTCACTCTACTAGGGCTTTAGCTACTTCTGTAGCTTTTCAGGCAAGATTACCAATGGAAGCCATTTGTGCGGCAGCTACATGGGCCACTCCCCATACATTTATTTCTCATTATAAGCTGGATGTGGCCTCTAGGAGCAGAGCTGATTTTGGTTCCACTGTGCTGAAGAGTGTTCCGATGAGCCACCCAGGACTGAGGTGCTAGGGACGCTGTCCCAACCAGCAAGAATGAAGGCGAGATAGACAACTTAACATTAAGAAGTTATGTACCTACCATAACGTTCCATGTTAGTTGTCTTCTTCTCGCCTTCTTTCTTGCGTCCCACCCTCCATCCCCCTATCCTAATAGACCGGGAAGACTTGCCCTCTGAGTTTCTTTTAGCTGGCTGGGTCTTATCTGGTTTGTTCCCTCAACCTTTTTGCTCTGTAGCTAAACATATGCTGTTAGGACAGATGTCCTTATATTTGTCTGTAGTTAGGTCTACCAAACGAGATCTGGGGATCTAGCGCCAGGCATTGTGGGATATGGGGAGGCCTCGAACCAGTAAATAGCTCTCGAGCTTTAGAAGATGGCCGAGTCGGAGCCGAGGATTGGCTCCGAACCCAACCAGCAAGAAAGAAGGCGAGAAGAAGACAACTAACATGGAACGTTATGGTAGGTACATAATTTCTTATTAAGCTACACGCATCGTTATAGTACATAGAAGTACATAATTTAAAGGGTTTAGTATTCCCCAGGCTTTACCCATACTGATTTTTACTATAATCATTTACTATCGAAACCGCTTCTAACTTGAACATTATAAATACAGGATTAGGACATCAACTGTATTTAGTAAATGTCTAGGTAGAGGAGTTGATCTATATGCAAATAATCATCAACGTCCAGTGTTTAATTACAGCCATGACTTTATAACAAGTATTTATGTTCCAAACATGTTTTTACGCCAATTTCTCCCATAAGTTATCGATTACATGTCATGAGTATGTATTTTAAATTGATTTCACCCATAGGTACTAGTCACTATTTATTAGCTATTTGATGACTAAGTTCTTTCGTAGATCTTTATGGGGACACCAAATGTGAATTTTTAAATATTTTTATTCGCTTATATTTTTTTATGAATATATACGTATTTTGTGATGTGAAGCGATATACTGTACCTGCTGCATAGATCATGATAAGGACTGTGAATGGAAATGGTGAATGTATTATGTTATCAGAGGCATTATAAGTGAAGTATCTTTTTAAATGGATTCATTGTGTGTGCGCCAAAAATAGTTTAAATCAGCTAAGCTAATTATTTTATTGATTCTGATGAAGTCCACATGCTTGGTGGATGAAAGCGCTTGATCCGTTTTGTATCTGTTTCATTTTGTATCAGTTGATTCTTGTACTTGTCCATTACATTGAGTGTTCTACATTAAATTAGGACGTATTATTGCTTTGTGGAGTGAGTGTCTTCCTTCTGGATCTGGATAGTGTCATCGTGTTTCTTTACATTTTGCTGAATATGGATGTCGAAAGTTGAGGTGTTCATCTATAGTTGATATATATATATATATATATATATATATATATATATATATATATATATATATATATATAAAACTGTATATAGTTATAGTAGTTTGACAAAGGGAACAACTTTGATCAAAGAGTTGCTTTGTCAAAGGACTTGGAAGGAATTTTTATCAAAAGAGAGAGATTCTGAGGGTGTGAATAGTAGTATTTTAGATTTGTTAGCCTTGAGAGAAAGGTGATTTTGGTGCATCCAGATCTCAGTAGTTGAGAAGGGAGTCTGAGTTTTAGATAGTAGTTCAGGGAGGTTAGAGGCAGAGCAGACAAGTGTAGAGTCATCTGCATATTAGATGACTTTGGCTTTAGGAATAGCAGAGTGAAAGTTATTGATAAAGATATTAAACAGCATTGGACCAAGGATGGACCCCTGTGGTACTGTGGTAGGGGTGGGTAAGAAAGTTGAAGTGCCTTTTTTCCATTTCACAGCCTGAGATCTATCTGACAGATAGGTTGAGAACCAAGAAAGAGTGTGTTGAGAGAGATTTAGGTTTGTGAGGTGACTTATAAGGTGCTTATGGGAAACAGTATCAAATGCTGTAGAGAGCTCTAGGAGCACTGTGGATACTAAGTTCCCAGCATCTCAGGCTTGATTGACAGTTTCTAAGAATGAGAGTACAGCTGTTATGGTGCTATGTCCTGGTCGGAAGCCATGTTGGGTATGGGTAAGAAGTTGTTTTTTAGTCAGAAAAGGCTGGAGGTGGATGCATTTTTCTAGGATTTTGGAGATTAGAGAGAGAAGAGCTATAGGGTGGACGTTTGGAATGTTAGTGTTTTTGCCTCCCTTGTGGAGAGGAAGAATAAAGGTGGAATGCCAGAGTTTAGGGACATAGGATTCCTTTATGGATCTATTAATTAGGATACTAATTGGGCAAGCTATATCATCGGCAGCAGACATGAGAAAGGAAGTGGGGATGTTGTCAGGTGCATTGGAGCAGGGTTTAAGTTTGGATAAAAGTCTTTTTATGTAGTTAGTGGAGACAGGTTGAAGCTCAAACATAGGGGGGAAATTATTTGGGGACTTAGATGATGTGGAATGTAGGAGAGATGGGTCATTGTTGGGAAAAGTTTTCGTTAGGTTGGATATTGACTCTATAAAGAAAGAGTTGAATAATGAGGCTAATTTGAGGTCAGATTTACTTGGGTCTGGACTGGGGTTATTTTTGGAGCCTGGGTTGAGCAGCAAGTTTATGGAGTTCCAAACAAGCCTAGGGTTTTGGGGATGGTTGGACTGGAGCTTAGTATAATAGGATTTTTTTGTCTTTGAAGATTTGTTTTTTTGCAAAGTTACGGAGCTGTGTATATTGGAGAAGGGTTTCGGGAAGTTTATTCTTTTGGTAAAGCTTCCAGGATTTGTCTCTTTGATGCATAATTTGCTTTGTTTCTTTGGTTAGCCAAGGGGCACTTATATTTTTTATTCTTTTTTTCCTTGGTGGAGGTAGGGAATTTAGAGCATCTAGGAAAGTAGAATTAAAGTGGTCTGTGGCTTTATCGAGTGGAAGGTTTTTAGAATGTTCCAATTCATTTGTTTGAGATAGTTAGAGAAGGTTTGGGGGTCAAATTTACTAAGATTTCAGGTCTGAATATATTGATATTGGTGTGGATGGTAGGTGGTTGCATGGTAAATGAAAGCTGGGAGGTGGTCACTAATAGAGTCAGGGATGGTGCCATAGTTGGTAATTTTATTTGGATGGGTGACTAAGATACAGTCAAGAGTGGATCCTGGGGGATTTATTTTATTGGGTCTGGTGATGGAGTAGGTTACTTGAGTAAAGTTAAAGAGGTTAATGGACAGGGAGGGTATGGGATTGTTGGTTTTATTCCAGTCAATGTTTACATCACCTAGTATGTAAGTTTCAAGGTTAATTTCAGCTGAGGCCCATTGGAGTATGTCTTCCAGGGTTGAGATGTTATTTCCGGGTGGGATATAAAGAGCGATGATACAGAGGCTTTTGTGATTATTCATTTTTAATAAACCAACTGTTAGTTCTGCATTGGCGAATTTAGGAATGGGGTTTGGTAGGGGAATTAAGGTAAGTAGATTGGAATAGATTAATGCAACACCTCCACCTTCTTTCTTTGGGCAGTCACATCTAAGAGTGTGAAATCCAGAGGGTAGGATATCAAAGTCAGAGGTGTGGGGTTTGAGCCAAGTTTCAGAGATGGCTACAATGTCAGGTTGGTTATGACTTAGCCATGCTTGAAACTGATGTGCTTTGTTGTTGAGACTCTGGGCATTGAGTGTGAAAAATTTAAGAGTATTGTAGGGGGAAGAAAGGTAAGAGGAAGGGGAAGGGTAATTGTTATTTGTGGGTGGGTTAGATCTGGGGTTGGGGTGAATGTCTCCAACTAAGATGAGGTCATTGAAGGAAGTTATTTTAGTGTGTTTTGGTTTGGATTTAGGGTATTCTGGATGGTCTAGTATTGGTTTAAGAGTGTCTTAGCACTAGTGGAAATAATTTTAGGATTAAAAAGGTGCAGAGGTTTCAGCTGAAACAGAGAGGAAGAGATGGAAAAGAAATGATTATTTGTGTGAGGGAGGAGATGGTTTTGTGTGGGAGTATGGTAAGGAGTAGAGAGTGGAAGCTGATTGGAGCTATAGGAGCTGGCATGGTATATAGTTAGGAGTAGCAGGAGGGAGATGGGGGTTCAGAGTGTTAGGAACAGTAAAGGAACCATGGTTAGAAAAAGGTAGTTTAATATAGGAGGATTAGTAGTTTCGGAGAAGAGCTGTGGGGTGAGAGGGATTAGTGAAAGAGTGATGTATATAATTAGTGATGTATTTAATTACTGTGGGTGAAATGAGGAGGGGTAAAGAGGGGGAAGGCTTTGACTGGATGGTTGTCTTGAGTGGGTGAGGAGTGGTTGAAATAAAAGTAGGAGTAGTGGGGGCAGGTGGAATTTGGGGGCAGGGTAGGGGAGTGGAGCGAGCCCACATGGAAGCCTGTTTTGCTTATTGGTCTGACTTCAGCTAGATAGGTATCTGCATTACAGACCCTAATGTCAATGTAACTTTTTCTGACTTTGCACGAGGACAGTGTGAGTCTTAGAACCAACCTTTCCATTATGCCAAAGGTTGTTTCTGTGTTTACTTTAAATTAGACCATTCATCTCCCAGTGTTATATCCTGAACCCAAAAACAGAGAGGAACAAATCCTACATAGTTTGGATGTCCATAGATGGGAAGAACTACATATTTCAGAAAATCTAACCTAATCTAAGGCCATACATCCACTGGAACAGACTCCATTCCCAGCGTGTTGTGTGCATGTCGTCAGCATGGTCTAAACTCCCTCCTGCACAGGAAAGCAATTGACCCAGTGAAAACAGCAAGGTGGTGGAACTAGTCTCCCCAGAAAGTGTGATCTGTGCCATTAAGTGCATTCAGCATGGTCTAAACTCCCTCCTGCCCAGGAAAGCAATTGACTCAGTGAAAACAGCAAGGTGGTGGACCTAGTCTCCCCAGAAGGCATGCTGTGTGACATTAAGTACATTCAGCATGATCTAAACTCCCTTCTGCCCAGGAAAGCAATCGACTACGGTGAAAACAGCAAGGCAGTGGACCTAGTCTCCCCAGAAAGCATGCTGTGTGTCATTAAGTGCATTCAGCACGGTCTAAACTCCCTCTTGCTCAAGAAAGCAATCGTAAACAGCAAGGCGGTGGACCTAGTCTCTCCAGAAAGTGTGCTCTGTGCCATTAAGTGCATTCAGCATGGTCTAAACTCCCTCCTGCCCAGGAAAGCAATCGACCCAGTGAATACAGCAAGGCGGTGGACCTAGTCTCTCCATAAACCGTGCTCTGTGCCATTAAGTGCATGTAAGCTGCTGTGGTTGTTTTTTAAAAAGAAAACAAAAACCCTATATGTGCTACATCATTTTTAAATAAAATTAATTTAGTCGAGGTATATTTGAGCCCGGACAGCGTGCACACTCACAGGGATTCCCCAACTTCCCCAGTAGGTGGCAGAAAACCTCCACAATATTTCCCCTACTATCCAGTACCTAAAACCTAATTAAGGTATTTTGGTGTTAGCCATCCTTACAGTGCCCTTCCCAGCTCTAGCAATCCCTCTGATTAAGTGTATTTAAGTGACATCCTTATACTCTGCCTATCTAATCTACTTACTTAAATAACAGACTAACAGCAGTCACTACAAAACTATCAGTGTCCTGGCCTCACCTGCACTCACTGATACTTTTTTGGCATTCACCTCTGCTGGGGGTCTGAGAAGAAAGATAAAAGCCAAAGTAAACTATGCCCCATGGTTAAGTAGGGACACAAGAGCCCTGCTAAAAACCAGAGACAAGGCCTGGAAGCAATGGAAACAAGACAACTCTGATCAAACCAAACAAAATTATAAACAACTTAAGAATCTAGCCAAAACAAACAAACTAAACTAGACAAATAAAAAACAAACTAAACTAGACAAACAAAACTACTTCCTAGGTCTCCATAACAAACACTCAACAAATCCCCCAAAATTTTGGCATAGTATCAACTCACTACTAAAACCTGGGACAATTGCTACCCCACCCCTACCTCCCCCGATACTAACAGCAAAGATATAGCTTCCCAGCTTAACTGTCATTTCATAAACTCAATTCAAACTCTGTCCAACCAACTATCCAACACTAATAACTCAGCAGCCATGACTGTAGGGAGCCCTCCTAGCAGCTCTGCCAACCAACCATCTCTCTCTCACCTGTCTCTACATCTAAAATTAAAAAACTCCTCCTCACCCTAAAACCTACCACACTCACAGCAGACGGTTTACCTGCAAACTTCCTAAAAATTGCAGCTGACTCCCTTTCATACCCAGTCTCAGTCCTAATAAACAGGTCCATTCAGGAAGCTTATGTACCACAACTATGGAAAATATCTTACATTATACCTCTTCACAAAGGTGGTAAATCTTACGACTTTTCCAACTATCAGCCTATAGCTATTCTTTCTCCCTTATCTAAGCTCCTAGAGAAATGCATTCACTTGCAAGTCATGCAATTTTTGAATACAAACAATCTCTCCTCCACTCAACATGGATTCCGCCCAAACCATAGTACAACTGCCCTTCTCTCCTTCACCAATCAGATTAATCATCATAGAAACAACAACAACTATGTATCTGCTATCTTTTTAGACCTGTCTAAAGCATTTGACATGGTCTCACACCCTAAACTATTGGATGCTCTTTACTCTTTATCCTTTACTTCTCCTACTATCTCCTGGTTCAAAGGCTATTTATCTGATGGACAACAATCTGTTCAATGGCAAAATGAACTATCCCCTCCTCTCCCTAACTCCATAGGAGTACCACAAGGCTCAATATTAGGCCCACTACTTTTCTCTATTTTTACAGTCTATACACCTCCTCGAAACAAGCCTTACTAACTCAGTATGCAGATGATTCTACACTCATCTGCGCAGTCCCATCTGTCAACAACCTACAAGAACTAGCCCAAGAATCATTCTCTGCTACTGAAACTTGGATCACTGACATCCAACTCATTCTCTACCCCAATAAAACCAAATTACTCTTGTTCACCTCTAATAAAACAAAATCTACCCCCTCAACTTTCTCTGTCTCATCTAGAAATAGCACTATCATTTCTCCATCCACCCATACAAAACTCCTAGGAGTTGAAATAGACAATAACCTATCTTTCGATCTACACATAGCACAAACAATCCAGAAAGTTCATAAAAAAATGGGAACCTTTATAGACACAAAAACCTTCTCACAGATAAAACAAGAATCACCCTAGCTCAAACTCACCTCTTATCAACACTTACTTATGCAGCGCCAATCCTGACCCATACTAGAAAATCAGATCTGGACAAGTTAAAGTCATGCTATAACAAAATTGCCAAATGGCTCTAAAGGCTTGGTCAGCTCCAGATTCTGTGGAACCTACTCCGAAGAGACCAAATAAATTTATTACAGCCCCCAGGACAAGCAATTCCTCTCCAGAGGTGTGCCCATTGATGCCACGGTGGTAGCAGCAGCCACCAAGAAAGAGTTAGCAGAGACCTGTTCATCTGTTCATCCTCCGAACAGTCTCAGACAATGGACAGATATGGAAAGTGAATGTTTGCTTCAGCGATCTTTTCAATGAGGTCCCTGAATTATCTATGCTATTTTACATGTCTTCAAAGGGATCTCCTGAAAGAGCTTGGAGACACCCTTCAAGATCCTACAGCTGATGGAGCACCAGCCAAAGTAGCTTCTCAGCTTGCAACTCTTAATTCCATAGTTAACTCCTCCATGAGGCTGACTTCCTATGCAGCCGATGGAGCGAGCAGAGCCGCAGGGACAGGTGTGGCTCTCAGGAGACATGCTTGGATGCAGCTGTGTCAATTTGCGAAACCCTTTCGAGCGTCCTTCACCAATATTCCCTTTGATGGCTGTTTTCTCTTTGGGCTTCAGGTGAAAGACACGTTGACCAGGTGTGAGCAGGAAGGCAAGACTCTCTCTGCCGTGGCAGTCGATTTTTCCACTCCTTTCAGACCTTATCCCAAGGGTCAGAAGAATGGAAAGATGTGGTTCTGAAAATCCCAGGGACCCTTGCCTGACACACGTGGTGATTTTTCCCCCAGAGGCAGAGGGGGAAACAACAATAACAGATGCTGCCCTCGTGGCAGAGGGGGATCGCAAAACCAGGTTGACAGAGAAACTTTCTCTGTCAAACCCTTCCAGCATCCCTGAAGGGTTGCCTGACTGCTCACCTCTGTAGGCAGTCAGGGGAAGACTTTCGCTGTACCCAAAAGCCTGGCAAAATATAACAAGAGACAGATGGGTACTATCCATCATATCCGGCGGTTACAAAATTCCCTACCATCAATCCCCCATAGAATCGAAAAAGCCCATCCCAGATGTCCCACCCAATCTAAGGGATCAAGCAGTCACAGAAGTTTCAAGACTGCTAGAAAAAAGAGCCATTCAAGAAGTCCCCGCAGACCAACTAGATTCCGGAACTTACTCAAGATTTTTTTTAGTACCAAAAAAGACAGGGGACTGGAGACCAATACTGGATCTCAGCAGATTGAACAAATCTGTACAAAAAGAAAAGTTCCGGATGGTGACACTGCAGTCCATTTTCCTTTTTCTGGGTCAGGACAATTGGATGTGCTCCATAGATCACCAGGACACATACTACCATGTCAAGATGGACAGACACTCCAGGAGATTTCTTCGCTTGCAGGTAGGGGCCAGTCATTACCAGTTCAGAGCTCTGCTCTTTGGTCTCACCTCAGCCCCAGCATGTTCACCAAGTGTATGGCAGTAGTCACGGTTCACCTGAGGCGTCAAGGATTCCAGGTGTTTCCCTATCTAGATGACTGGCTCCTGACTGCTACCACCAGGCATCAACTCTTAGAGGCATGCGATTATACAGTCACATCATGCACTCAACTAGGCGTTACAGTAAACTTCGAAAAATCTGCCTTGTTGCCCTGTCAGTCTATTGCATACATTGGAGCAGAATTAAACACAAAATAAATATTTGCAAGATTACCACAGGAAAGAGTTTCCACTATTTGTCAACAAGTGTTAATTCTAATGCAGAGCAAAAGGATTCAAGTCAGACATGTCCTCCAAGCTCTAGGCTTCATGGCAGCTGCAATTCTTCTTGTCCCATTAGCGTGTTTCCACATGAGAATCCTTCAGTGGCTTTTTTACATGCAGTGGTCTTTCCAGGAACTACTCATGTCTCACATGATCCTGATCACAGAAACATGCAAAAGGCACCTTTCTTGGTGGATGGTCTCCCCACAAGTAATTCAGGGCAGACCCTTCATACAACCCCCTCCAGTAGCCACAGTGACCACGGACGCCTCCCTGATAGGGGGGGGGGGGCATTATCTAAGCAGGACAGTCCAAGGCACTTGGCAACCTCACGAGTACCATTTGCATATCAATGTCCTAGACATGACAGCAGATCTCCTAGCATTGCAAGCCCTTCAAGACTCTCTTCCTTCTGGGACCATTGCAATCCAAATGGACAACATGTCAGGGGTGTGGTACATCAACAAACAGGGCGGGACCAGGTCTTACCCCTTATGTCGAGAAGAACTCAGACTGTGGCAATGGGCGATTTCCTCCCAACGTTTTCTGATAGCAATGCACATCCCTGGGAAATCCAACGTTAAAGCGGACAGGCTCAGCAGAGCTATCCTCATGCCCCATGAGTGGTCTCTGAATCAGGAAGTTGTGGGTCTTATCTTCTGCAAATGGGAACTGCCTTGCTGCAACCTATTTGCCACTCCTCTCAACAACAAATGCAGCAGCTACTTCTCCCTACTTCCTCTTCCAGGTCATATACCCAGAGATGCTCTAGTCCACGATTGGCCTCAGGGACTTCTTTACACTTTTCCCCTTTTTCCCCAAATTCCAAGACTCATACAGAAAGCAAAATCAGTGGGTTGCAAAATGATCCTCATTGCCCCATATTGGCCTCGACAAATATGGTTCCTGTTCCTACACCTCCACCTTCTGGATCAACCGTGGATTCTGGACCTGGTTCCAGATCTTCTGATTCACCAATCAGGTGGGTTGCACCAATCCCTTCAAACTCTCCAGCTCACAGCTTGGTTACGCCATTTCCAACCTTAGCCAGGCTTTCCAATATCTCCCCAGTAGTCTGTGATATTATTGTTTCCGCACATATGTCTACTACGAGGAAAACATATGCTAGTAAATGGAAACGGTTTTCTTACTGGGCAGAATCTAGAAATTTGGATCCTTTCTCAGCCCCAATCCATGAAATTCTTGAATTTCTAACCCAGCTTTTTCAGTCTGGTGCGGCTTCCGCTACCATTAGAGTACAACTAGCTGCCATTTCTAATTTTCATATCGGTATGTTTAATTCTGGCATAATGTCTCATAAACTCTGCAAAGCCTTTATGAAAGGAACATCTCTTCTTAGACCCCCAGTTAGAGATCCTCCACCTCCTTAGGATCTCAATTTAGTTTTAGCCTCCATAATTTTGCCTCCCTTTGAACTGGCAGCATCATGCTCTTTAAAATTTCTTTCTTGGAAGACACTTTTTCTGGTTGCACTCACTTCAGCTAGATGTGTCTCAGAACTTCAAGCACTATGTGTTCGTCCTCCTTACCTGGTGTTTCACAAGGACAGAGTTTCTCTGAGGACCAATCCATCCTTTATTCCTAAAGTGTGCTCAGAGAACAATTTAAATCAATCCATAGATCTCCCAGTTTTCTTTCCTAATCACAGCAACAAGGCAGAACTAGGAAGAAAGGGGGAAGGAGGGAGGGACACAAGAACAAAGGCGAGATAGACAACTTAACATAAAGAAGTTATGTACCTACCATATCATTCCATGTTAGTTGTCTTCATCTCGCCTTTCTTCTTGTGTCCCTCCCTCCTTCCCCCTTCCTAGAGGATTGTGAGGAGTTCCCTTTTGTTTTCACTGGCTGAGCATCTTTTATTACTTCACATGCCAGATAAATCTATAACTCTTTCCTTGTTTAGGTGTATTGGACAACCAGTTTTAGTTACTCTACTAATGTCTAGTGTGCGCTATCACAAAGGAGATCTGGGTAGCTGACGCTGGGCATTCTGGGATAAGGGGTAGCCTCGAGCCAGTAAACAGCTCTCGAGCTATAGAAGATGGCCGAGTCAGAGCCGAGGATCGGCTCCGAACCCAAAAAGCAAGAAGGAAGGCGAGATGAAAACAGCTAACATGGAATGTTATGGTAGGTACATAACTTCTTTTTCCTAACAATGAGAAGAAAAGATCTTTCAAGCAGTAAAACTGCCTGCACTTCATTCTCTGTCCAGCACTCAAGAAGGGCCTTGCTATGTTATTAGATGCACGAGAGGTCTCAGCTGACAGAAAATATGCCTTCTTAAGTGAGCTTTCTGTTTGGTATGTCAAGTAATATGCATTCAAACAAAGTCTGAAGTTTTGTAGACAAGTGCTCTTCCATCTGCATCTCAGATTTTGCCCTGATCTCCTCATCTCATGGGCCTCACCATGGATTACATGGCACAGTAGTTTTGGTTGCACACTCACTGAGGTAACAGTGTCCAGAGTCCCAGTTGTGGCCAAGTTATAAGCATAACAAAGTAGTCTGCGCCATCAGCACTGTTTATTTCCAGGAGATGATCTGTTTTAGGTATCAGGAAGCAACAATCAATATTACATAAATGCCTATGATGGACCAGCTTAATATTGAACATGGTTACATCAGTGAGAGACCAAGCCTGAAGCAGATCAGGTGATGATCAGACCAAGAAATACATTTTGTCACCATATCCATTGTTGTAAAACCAAGATGAAAGATCAAGTCCAGGACTGTCCATAAATATGGACTGTAGTGATAAATATCTGTGTGAAGCCAGAGCCTTTCCAAAAAGCTTAGTAATTCCATGGCAATTTTGTTTGATTTGTCTTGGACCCAAACATTAAAATCATATAAAACAAGCCTTCTTTTGAGGCTGTGCTCATGTTCCAGGAAGATACAAGAGAACTCTGGTAGAAAATGGCACACAAAGACAAATATGCAATTCATTCCTGCAAAGAGGACACGTTCAAATGTAATGGAACTTCCACCAGTCACCTAGATCACATTAGGCTCTGCTGAAAAATAAATGGATGTATTACCAGTGGTGCTTCCCTGTCAGGAACGTGAATAACACTGAAACCTGGCAGGATAGATGCTGCCAGATAATGGTCCAAAGTTATCATGCAGCCATGACATCGTGATAAATGCAAGGTTAACTTTAAATAGTAAGGCTGATATAGTGTGTGTCTTGTTGTACATCAGCTCAGCATCAAACAGCATAGTGTAGTCAGGGCACCAGCGGTGCAGGCTGTGTTCTAAGACCAGGGATGATATTCATTTACTTTTGAGGTATCACAGTAAGACAGGGAGGACTATTGTCCACCTACAGTTTCAGCCTTGAGCAGAGCCTGGTGATCCGCACCTAAATGATGTCACCCAGGTCAGTTCAGACATGAAACAACTTGCTCTTAATCCATGCAGTGCCTACCCCCCTGCATCTCTTACTGTGGAGCAAAGACAATGGTCAAAAGGAGAGAGAGCTAACAGAAGATACCCTATGTAAAAACAGACTTGGAAACAAGAGAAACAATGGAGGGAATATAAATATGGACTTATACATAAATTTAGATATAAATTAGCAAGCTAGAAAACAGATGACTACAAAACATTGTAATTATAAACTGTTGTATGATTGCTGTTAAATGCTTTACATTGAAAAATGTGCAAAATGTAGCATTTTAAAAACCTATGATGTTAAACAAGGTATTTTCCTTTACCAAAACTGTGTTTTACACTCTTGAACATATTATGAAACAACATGGGAAAATTATGAAAAATTTATATTAGCAGACTAATAACTTATGTGGTGGGGCCACAGTCTCATTTCTCTTATACCATGTGCCTTGCATATAGAGCAATCTCTGACCCAGCTTTAATGGAAATGCTGCACATTCGCAAGTCAAATGGCACATGGGTTACTCACTCAAAGAGCCTTAACCTGGTATGTGACATCAACAGAACTTTTTGGGAAAGACAGAGTTGTCTAATACTGCTTGTGCCACCTTTGGTACAAGCTTCCTATTCATGTTAAACAAAGCCCCTCATTGGCCCTATTTAAGTGTAATTTGGACGATTGGATGGATAACAGGAAATTCACCCTGGGGGTTCCACCTGTGCCTCTCTAGAACAGGGGCAATAGGTGCTGATTTTAGTGCTTGCTTAAAACAGACACCTTTGGGAACATGGGTAGAACTTGGCTAGGCTTGTAAGGGCCCTGGGGCAGTTAGCCTAGTATCCCACTACGATCCTATGATTCTATATATGATTATATTCTGTATGCTGTTCCCGTTTGCTCCTGGCAATAAGTTCTTGTTCTGCACAGTATACTTAACTTTTTAAGCATTTAAAGTAGATGTATGCATTTCACTGCATATTACACAACTGATCGATTCCACCACTGTTTTTTTTTTTTTTTCGTAAATATGCATGAAAGAATATTTTTATAGGATTGTAAATCCTCATAAATCACTATACTCAATAAACGTTCATTTTATTTATGGTTTCAGGTGATTCCAGCACAGGGTAGTGCCACAATACATGTGTCATTTACCCCTCTTACTCTTTCTGGGGAAGCAGTTAAAGTTGAATGTTTAGGTTATGCACTTGGCTTCATGAGCCTGGATCACAAGGTATGTTTGATTTGATAGTATATTAATGCCATTATTACATCAATAATTTCTTTACTGATTGCAACAGATGTAAATAAATGTATTCATTTCAGGACTTTGCCGAGGCATGGCTAGACTTGTCTTACTGAAACTTTTCAACCATGAGCCAGGCTTAGCAAAAATGATTTATGTTGTAGTTCATAAAATGAAACAGGAACACTTGCAGGCAGTATAACGATACATTGAAGTATAAACAGATTTTTGACAGTGGATAAGGATTGCTAGAGTTATCTAGTCTGTCTTTATGTTCTTCATAAGGATTAGTGCTACAGTAGCCTAAGCTATGTGGGTTATATCCTGGTAAGTATATAACATCTTATCAGCATTCAAGGTTTTCAGGTCACCTTCCATGTGCCCAAACTGTTAGCTTGAACTTAGCTGATTTAATGTCAGGTTTGGGTAACAAGCCCTTCAGACCTTTTCTGATGCTGTAGAAAGTGCTTCTCTGCTGTCTTTCATGGACTGACAGTCAGATAATGCTGTTCCATTGTTGGGCAGATATGTTTCCTTTGGTGAAAAAACATCTTCCACTTAACTTTTAATGATAGAAAACTTAGTTTTTCTGTAAAACCTATTCAATTAAGCTAGGTGAAAGTGACTGTCACATGACTTTTGAACTCTTGAACAGAGGTGTTGCTTTTACTTTTGTGGTAAAAAGTTAAAACTAACTTTAAACTATGTTTTTCTGTGGTAAGAGTTGTGTTACTTTACTTCTGAGGGCTAGAGCGAGTGTTTAAAGTGCCTTTTACTATGTTTTAGCAGGGAAAAAGTTACTTTTTTACTATTTACCTGTTTTACTGACTATTGCTGCTAGGCATTCCCTGTGATCCTATTTTTTTTTTCTTGCCCATGGAACAACTTACCAGATCTTTGGTTCTTCCTTTTTCCACCATCAAAACAGCCTTTGCCACTACAGCAGCCTATCAAAGTGCCTCAGCAACAGGTGGGTGACTGATGTGGCCAAAGATCTTCCTTGGACCACTCATCTTTTTCCTTTGGTCCCATTGTTGTAGTCCCTACAGCCACCATGGACTGGGGTTAGACATGATTTCTGTGACTGTTGGAGTGCCCTTAGTAGCAAGAGAATGCCATGCTTGTTGGTCAAGGAAAAGGGGCAGAGAATCCCACTGTACCTCGCCAGAATACTGTGCCCATCCCTAGTAAGGCTTTTGCTGGCAAAAGTGGGTCTATTTCTACAGAAATTCCTGCCAAAAAGAAACTAAAACATAAACATATGTCTTCTCTCTTCTCAGTTTTCCTGGACATGAGTAGTTTATTGGGATTAGCTCAGAGTTTAATGCAGACTATTGAGCCTTCCTGTATGGCTGTTCTTGGTGAAAAAAAGGTTTCTTCATTTTCTGAAGAGATTCAAGTGTTTGAATCTGAAAATTATTCTGAAGGCACAGATTATGTGTTGTCTCCACAGATTTCTGATTCAGATTCTGAGGACAGTGGGAACCACATCTTAGCCTCTGTGTAGACTAGGCAAGGTAGCCAGGAATATAGCTGTTCAGTAATGTCCCATGCTACAGGTATCTTACATGTCATCAGAACAAAATTGTGTGAAAGACAGGGAGAGCGGGACCAAGAGAGACCCTCATGAATGGAAACAGAAACATGGCGGTCTTCTAAGAATTGGTCCAACTGTGGGGAACACATCAACAAGATCTATCTACTTCCTAGTTTCCCTTTCTGCTACAACACAGTCATCACAACAGACACCTCAGACTGCTTGGGAAGTAGTGTCTACAGAGATAAAGGTACATGATCTTTGGAACAAAATAAACAGACTAAAACACATACACATAATATACATGTTGGCTTTTATAAATGCTATCAATTCTTTCAAACATCTGTGATCCCTGGACCTCTTCTACTGCTCACAGAAAGCACCACTGTAATGTGGTACATAAAATAGCAAAGGGGAACTGGATCTTACCCTTTGTGCAGACTAGCCGTGGCAGCCCAGGATATGGTTTTTCAGCACAGTCTCACTCTGCAGGTATCATACATAATGTCAGAGCAGAAGTCTGTGGCAGACAAGATGGACAGGACTCGGACAGACCATCATGAATGGAAACTGAATCAGGGGATCTTCCAAAAATTAATCCACCTGTAGAGAACATCTCAAAAAGATCTATTTGACTCCACTGACAACAATCAGTTAGCAAAACTCTGTTCAGGACTGCATGCAAGAAGGACTGTGAGACAGATGCATTTTCTTTTCCTTAAACAGGAATGTACCTGTATGATTTTCCACCTTTCCTACTAATTTCCAAGGTTATTTTGAAGCTTCAAAAGAACTCCCTAGTGAGCATTGTGGTGTGTCCATTGTGGTCCAGGCAACAAACTACAACTGACTGCCTGGATGATAGAATTTTAATACCTTTTAGGCACATTTTTTCCCTCAGGATTTGAAGCAAGGTATTAATAAAGGCAAGAAAGCATACTACTAGAAACTCATATATTAGTAAATGGAAAATGTGTTCTAGATGGTACCAGGAGAAGAACCAGCACCCATCCAGGGCTAGTGTTTCTCTGGTTTTACAGTATTTGTGTGAGTTGTTATTCTTTAGCCTGTCTTACTCCTCATTCAAGGTTCATTTGTTGGCCATTTCAGCATGTTTGCCCATGACTCCCCCCATGCAACCTCATGTGAAAATATTTTTGAAAGGGTGTTGCATAAGGAACTTACTAGGAAACAGGTGACTCCTTCTTGGAATCTTAATTTTGTGTTAAAGAATAACTCTTGCTCCATTTGAACAAACTCATCAATGGACCTGACTTGCTTGACTCCTGCAGTGTTGGAGCTAGCACAGTCTCTGAACCATGGGCTTGAGTGTTTTGGCTTCATCACCTGGGTTGTTAGATTTGGCTCTTTTGATCGTGTCAGAGTCCTCAGCATTTGGGACCTCAGTTCCAGTCCCCCAAAAAAACTTCTAGTATCCCAGCATTAGGATCCCTCCTTCAGCCGTGGCCATCCCTTCAAAGAGATGGTCAGATCCTGTGGCTGAGGTGGTGTCCTCAGATCCAATGGATGTTGGACTGGTTTTTCATGTGTTAGGGAGAATAACTTCCTCTCTTAAGAGAGCAGAGCTACAGGACCCAAATGATATGGTTCCATCCCATGAATCCCACTCCCACTTATCCTTTTCTCATCAGATGTCATTCAGTCAGAGCTGTCCTGTAAGTTTCAAACCCTCTGCCCAAAAGCAGATAAAAGTCCCACACCTCAGACACTAACTCAGAGGATCAGAAGGGATCCCCACAACCCACTCATAAGACACCTCTTTAAGTGAAATTTAGGAATTGATGAGACACAGGGAGCCTAGCCCATTGATTCCCCCTATCAGGATAAGGCGGTATGTTTGAAGTTTATGGGTCAGCACCAGCTATATCCTGGTTGGTGCCTTCAACTCATAAGTTGATTGACTTAGTGATTAAGAGGTCATGGCAGTAGCCCAATATCTATGAAGTAGTTCCACATATGCCTGACAGAATTCTCCATTCACCAAAAGATATGCAACATTGGGACAAATCTCTGGCAGTTGACTCCATCATTGTGATGTCAGCTACCAAGAGAGAGCTGTCTGAAGACATGACCTTTTTCATCTCACAACAAGTCTAGGGTGATGGCTAGATTTAGGAACCAGGCATATGCTTAAGACACTTTTGCATTAAGAGCACTGAACTATGTCACACATATGAATTAAGCATCAGACCTTGTCTGTTCTCAGAGACCCCTGATAATGCAGTTGATAAGTTGATAAGACAACTAGACACTACCTTTACTGCCATGTTCAGTAGTACCATATTTTCATGCACCTTATGCATAACCTGATGGATGAAATGGCCATGGCAGCTGGGGCTGGTTTAGTAATAAGGCACTATGCTGTACCTGTGTGATTTTGCAGATCATTTCAAGGCATCTTTCACCAATGCCCCATTTGATGGGTCTTCCCTGTTTGCCTGTTGGTGAAGGAGAAGATGCAGAAGTGTGAGCAGGATGGTAAGACTATTTATGCTGATGGAGTTAAGTTTGAGTTGCTCAGAGATATTACTGCAGGAACCAAAAAGGACTGGATCCACTCTGGTTTAGGAAGTCTAAACATCAGCAGCTTGACTCACCCTCTTAATGAAGGCAGCCACAGCAGAGTTGCCCCTTTCAATAGATTCAGGCCCAAGGGCAAAGGTATATATCACAGTCCCTTCTCTGACAGGGGACCATTTTTCCTAATGCCTCCCTAGTTCAGCAGGCCATTGCGAGATGTACCACCCAATCAGGCAAACATGGCTATAAAAATAGCTTCTTTTCTTGCCAAAAGGCCATCCAAGAGGTCCCACCAAACCAGACCAAAGAGGGTCAGGATTTTATTCCAAGTACTTTTTGGTTCCAAAGAAAACTGCAGACCTCAGGTCCATTCTGGACCTCAGACTACTAAACAAGTATGCCTAGAAGACCCAATTCAGAATGGTCATGATGTAATCAATTTTACCAAGTCTTGGGGTGAATGAAAGGAAGTGCTCCCTGTTCTCAAACTGGCTTACCTTCACATATAGACTGCAAAAGTGTCAAGAGCACATATAGACTGCAAAAGTGTCAAGTAGATTCCCTCATTCCAGATAAGGACCAGTCATAACCAGTTCAGAGTCTTGCCATTTGACCTCACCACAGCACTGAGGGTATTCTGGCTGTCATAGCAGCTGATCTGCATTTAATGGAATGTAAGATTTTCCTGTACCTAGATAGTTGACCAGTAGCTGCCTCCTTGCTGGAGTCCCTTTTGGAGGCCAAGAATTATTTTCAGAAGTTTTGTCAGTTCCTGGGAATCTCAGTAAATCCACACAAGTCCAACCTTCATCCAGTCCAGAGAATTACATTTATAAGGTGCTATCTGGACATTATTTGTCCCATAGTCTCCTTAACTCCAGACAGGATTCAGACTTTAAAGTCAGCTGTTTAGTCTTTGTTTCACAACCTCTTCTCCTACTGCAGCCATAGTTGTGAGGGTATTAGGCTTCATGGGCTTTTCAATCCTCAGGGTATACCGTAAACATTTTCCATTAGGATTTTGCAATGGCCACTTCAGGCCTAGTGATTGTAGTGCATTCATCCCCTTTCTAAGACTATCATAATAACAGAGTATAATAATAACAGACTCATGCTGGAAACACCTGAGATTGTGGTTTCAATCTCCCGTGGTCCACTTTGGCAAACCCTTCCTTCTGCTGCAGTAGAGATCTTAACCATGGACACATCCAACTGGGGGGGGGGGGGTTACAAAGGGATAATTGTCCAAGGACTATGGACAAACAAGGAGGCCAGTACTCACATTAATAGGTTCATAGATTCATAGGTAAGCACTAGGTTAGCTGCCCTTGCAGGCCATTTTAAGCCTATCCAGTTTCCCTTTTTGCACTCAAAATAACCTATTTCATTTCATTACAGATTGGCCTTGCCCATCCCATTGTCAATAATTATATATTACCCCTAATGAGAATAACTGGGATCATACCATAAATTACTTTAGGGGATCCATGTAAGGGATAAACCATTTATGAGCTGCATCTGTCCATTAGTAGTACAGGGGGCAGTCTGGGTTAAATTTTCTGCTTCCCATCCATAGATCTAAATTGCACTTGAAAATGGACAGGGATGAACTTTGTTTTTTGTGGTTGGGAAGTCTGTTCCATAGCAACAGTATCCTCTGTGAAATATACTTGTCCCTCTAAACCACTCTGTTGATGTTGTGTAAGAGGTTTCGATCCCTAGACTGAGTATTTCTGATACCATTTGACTTGCTGATGCGCAGTCAATCCATCAGTAATGGGTCGTATGGCAGACACAGGTCACAACTTAGCAGTCTGTAGGATACCAAGTATAGTGACAGGGCTTTGAGTCAGTTCATGTAGGATATGTTGTTTAGGCCTTGTATCCTTTTTCGTAAGTTATCTCTGCGGGTATTCCAGTTGTTGCATGTGTGAACAGATACATGCCAAAGGGAGCATTATATTCAATGACTGGCCTAACGAGGACTGAGTAAAGAGGGACAATGACATGCCAAGATCTAGATCCAATCCCTTTGTTTATAAGTTGTACAATATAGAAACACTTTCTTACAACAACAGACACATATTGATCAAAGTTAGATCACCGTCCACATAAGTTACCAAATCCCAAACAAGTGGCCCAGTTCTTAGTGGTGTATTGTCAATGTGGCAGTTCCCTGAAGTAGATGACTTCCCAAAGGATACAATAATGGATTTTTGCCATGTAGTTTCAGACCATGATTTTGACACCAGCTATTTATTTGACACAAATCTTCCTGCAGGATAGCTAAGTCATTTGGGGATTCAATGACCGCTCCTAGCTTGCACTCATTTGGAAACAGTCAGCCAGGGCCCTTTGATATTGACTTTTACTTCAGAAAAGTAAATACCAAACAGGAGAGGTCTCAGGACAGAACCCCGGGGGCATTCCTCTGGTGAATGGTCTTTTTGTGGAGGTAACTTCCCCTGTTTTGATTATCTGCATCTTATCTGTGAGTTATTTGGCAATCCAGGGGGTGACACAGGGATTTATTCCCAGTTTATTGATCTTTTTTACTATGCCTGAGTGGGAAATTGTGTCAAAAGCTTTGGTCAGGTCAATATATGCGATGTGTACCATTTTGCATTCATCCATTTCTTAGGTGACCTTTTAAAAAAGAAAACACCAGGTTGAGTAAACATGATCTGCTCTTCATGAATCCAGACTGAGATGGGCCAGTGTTTGGAAAGTCCCCTGTGTCCTGATTGATTAATTCCAGGATAAGTCTTTCCATGGCCTTGCATATGAGGCCGGTCAGATTTATGGGTTTGTAATTGCCTGGGTGGAAGGTCCTCCCTTACGTAGGAGAATGACTGTAGCTGTTCCACATTCACTTGGTACAAAACCTATATGGGACTGAGACTGAACAGTGTTGTTAGGGGTGTGACTAAATCTTACTTCATGATATTTAAGATGCAGCCAGAGATATTTTCAAGACCCATCAATGCAGCAATGTTAGCTTTTTATAGCACTTTTAGGACTTGGTCTTGTGTAATAGCTGGAAGTGAGCCAGTTTCAGGTATATCTTGAGGGGCAAATGGGAGGGGGGCTAAATTTATCAGCTAGTAGGTTAGCTATGTCTTCAGTCTCAATGTAGATAACATCATTCACAATCAGCTCCGTGCATTGCTGCATTGTACTTTTGAGATTATGAACGTAACTAAAAAATGTCTTATAAGATCATAGGAGGTTACTAGGCTAATGGCCCTGGGGGCCTTAAAAGCCTAGCCAAGAGTCTATCCCCAAAAAAGAAACCTCAGTCAGCTCCTGTCACCCCTGTCAATGAGGGACAATGGTGGAATCCCTGGGACAAATTTATGGTTTCCCATCCACTCATCAAGGTTGCATTTGAAGAGGGAGGTTCAGTGAGGTACTCTGTAACTGTCTTTGGCTTGGGTAGCTCTTCTAGCCTCAAACTTGACTTTGGTTGACTTTATTAAGCTGCTGAGATGTTTGTTTACTTCAGTGAGAAATGCTCTAACATTCTTGGAATTACTGTTCTTAGTTTTTGTCAAAATTCTTTTCCTTTTATTAGAATGCTTGTTGAGATTATAGTTCCACTATGCAGGTTTATTTCTGGGTTTTGCTCTGCACTTTTTCCTACAGGGTACAGCTGCATCCGCTGTTTACATGCTGGCATAGTGTGGTGGTGTACATTTCTGCATATTCAGTGGAGTTAACTGGGTTTGGTGGGGATTTAAAGCTTGCCAATATATCACTTAGGAGTAGGTGTTTGTCTTAAAGAAATTTCTAAAGGTACCTTGGGTGGATGGGATCTCTGATTTCAGTTTTATTTCAAAGGAGACTGCTTTATGGTCAGTCCTAATAAGTGATGAAGATGCACAAGGGATAGTACAAGATGCTCCCAAATTAGTTAGGACAAGATCCAAGATGTTATTCCCCAAGTGGGTACTCTGACTAATTGTTCCAGGGCATTTGTATTGACAATGTCAGGAATCTGTGTTTGTGCACTAGTGGTAGTGTAGGTTTCCCAGTCTGTTGTTAGCTAGTTTAGCTCAGCTAGGAAAATGGTATTGGGTTTAATACTGAGTGATTCTAGTTCCTGTAGATAAGGCATTGTGGCTTTCTTTTGTCATAGGTTCATATGACGATACTAGGCTATTAGCCCGGAGGCCCTTATAAGCCTAGCCAAGAATTTCACCCATGTTCCCACAAAGTCAGGACCTGTTTTCCCTGTCCGGCAGGGACATAGGTGGGATCTCAGGGGTATATTGTCTGTTTCCCATCCAGTCATCCAGGTTCCTCTTAAAGAAGGCTAGTGAGGTACACTGCTTGACATGGAGAGGAAGTCTATTCCACAAATGGGGAAATCGTTGGGACACAAATCTATCCTGTCAACAAGTTCTATTAATGTCACAGACCAAGTTGAGACCTTACATGCGGTCACTTGTATCAAGATCATATCACCCCAGATGGGATTCGAACCCACAATCCCTGGCTTAGGAGGCCAGTGGCTTATCCATTAATCCACTGGGGCCTGTCATAGAGGGAAATGTCTTGAAGTTGAGGTTTGTTCTCCTTCTATTGCAGGAACTTCAAGATTACCTTCTCCAGGGCATGATATCTGTCCAAATAGACAACATGACAGTAGTTGGGTATATCAAGAAACAAGGAGGAACCAGATCTCTCCCCATGTATCAGGAAGCAATAACGGTTTGGCAATATCATTGCACCATTTTCTAGAAGAAACACACATCCCAGAATTATTCAGTTGCTTCGTGGATAGGCTCAGCAGATCTCTTCTTATGCCTCACAAGTGGCCCCTCAGTCTAGCAGTAACAAAGCAAATTTTTAACCGCTGGGACACCCCTTGCTATGATCTGTTTGCCTTCCACTACAACACCAAAGGCAATAACTACATTGCCATGATCCCCCAATAAGGGACTGTCACCAATAGATGCTCTGTCATAGGTATATACTAGGCTAATGAGCACAAGGCCTTTTTAAGCCAAGCCATGCATCCCAAATGTATCCAACAGGTCGTGGTGCTTTAGAGGTCATTTTAAGGGGAATGTGTAAGCTAGGGCATGGGTGGTCAAGCATTTACAAGCTGCCTCTGTCCATTAGTGACATAGGTAACAGACCAGGAGTGAATTTTCAGTTTCCCATCCACTAGTCCAAGTTATGGTCAAACAGAGTGAAAAATGAGAAGCCTGTTCCAGAGAAGGTGTATTATCTGAGTCACATGGCTGTTCCTCCAGCATGTCCTATTTATGTCGCAACCAAGCAATGTTTAAGTTCCTAGATCAGGTAGCTTTGATGCTATTTGTTTTGTGGATCTGCAAGAGGCCATCAGAGCAGGATCCAGGGATGCCTTGCATGCCAGACATAGGTCGCACCTTAACAGTCTGCAGGAAACAGAATATAGGGATAGATCTTTCAGATGATCTGCATAGGACATGTTGTTAAAGCCCGGTATTGTTTTGGTGAGGAACCTCTATGGATGTTCCAGTTGTTGCATGTGCCTGGTCAGGTAAGCACTGAAGGGGCATTGTACCCAATGATGGCGCTGATGAGGGCTGAATATAATGGAATGATGACTTTCTTGAAGCTATATCTTTGCTTATAAGTTGAGCAGCATACACTTTTTCTTACTACCACAGACATATGATGTTCTGTAGTCCTATCTCGCCTTCATTCTTACACATGAGTTCGGAGCCAATCTTCAGCTCTGACTCGGCCTTTTTATAAGCTCAATGTGTTCTAGTTGGCTCGTGGCTAGGTAGGTATCCCATGGTGCACCAGTACAATCCCCAGTTTGGATGTGCTTCTTCTTGGCCATGGCTAAGTCTAACACATTTTGCTGATTTTTTTGGCTAAATTCTGCGGTTTTTCATATTTAGATAGCTTTAGATAGCTGTTATTAGTGTCATCTGTGTAGTTAGATAGTTTTGCAGTTACTAGAGTTCTTCCTGTGTTACGTATTTCTGAAAACAGTTGGCCGTTGGCCTTATCATTCTCGTTGGTATCCTGTGTGCCAGTTTGTTTCTTCACTGGGGTTGTTTTATATATTTATATATCCCTAATTCAGATATTGTTGACATTAGTGGTTGTAGGCACCTTTGTGCGTAGTTTAGACTGTGTGTGCATTAGATCTAATTTAGATAAGCTTTCTCTCAGTGTGCTTAGATTAAAATAAATAGTTTTTGCTTCGGAGCTCTCCGCTTATTTGTATTTGCAGTTAGAATGGGGTTTTGACCTTTGTTCTCTTTGTTTGAATTATTAGAGATTGTATTTCTTCTCTGGTGTGTGTGCGAGACTGTTATATTTCCTTTCTAATCCTTCTTTCCGATCCTTTCCTTTCTAGGACCGTTTTAGTTAGAGGACCTAGATATTCTCCCTCCTTTCTCTACCAGGGCTAGGCCCATTTAAGTTAGAGGACCTAGTCCTTGTGGTTGTGTCTTTGCTGGTACTTTAAGGGCTAGGCCTGTTTAAGTTAGAGGACCTAGTCCTCCCACGTTCCCTTTTCTTCTCTGTGTGTCTGATTGGCAATCTTCTGTGAGATGTCTAAGGAGGTCAAGGATCATAAGCCATCTGGCTTAAAAAAGTGTGTGAAATGTTCACAGAAGATGTCTATAACGGATGGCCACAGTAACTGCGTATACTGTCTCGGGGCCATCCACTTACAGGAAACATGCCTATTTTGTCACTCATTTAGTGCCAGGGTATTGCAGGAGAGAAAGAATAAACTTATATTAAAAGGTCTCCTTAAGCCCTCTTTTGAGGAAGATCTGGCTAGCTCTTCCTCCTCTTCCAAGTTACATGGATTGAAAAAGGAGAAATCTAAATCTTCTAAGAAGCCCTCCCCGGCGCCGGCTGGTACATTGGAGATGCCTTTCAAAATTTCTAAATCTGACAAACCTGCTGCCTCCTCAGCTCCACTGAGTTCGGAGCTGATCGAGGGTATTACTACTACTGTTGCTACAGGGTCGGCACCAGGTAGTTTGGAGCCGACCACTGATAGTAGACATCAGAGCTGGTCTACAGATCCCTTACCAGTCTCCCCTACATTAAGGTCACCCATATTACAGAGATCCCGTTCTCCCACACTGTCTTCCAGATCTTCCAGGAGCTTATCGGAAGAAGATGTGGAGAGAGTAGTGCTGAGACTTCTGAAGTCATCTGCCTTACCTAAAATGTTGTTGGCTCTGACCCAGTCGGTTCCGGGGCCACTTGAGTCTGTTACCCCTCCTGTGATTCCTCCTCCAAGCCATTCTGGACTTTCGGAGCCAGAGTGTTTGGTACCGCTGGTGGAACCCTTGGTTCCAGCTCCCCCTGAGATTGTTTCGGAGCCGAGTTCTGCTCCAACACACTTGGTGCTCTCCATGGTGTCTAGGAGCCGAAGCTCCCTGGTTGGCCCCGACAGAGACACCAGGAACAGAATTTCTTTGATTCCAAGCCTTCCTCTCGGCGCATCGGCTAGGGTGAGCTCAGACCCTACATCTATCTCACAACCAATGGCTCTGGAACCAATGACATCCTCAGTCCCCTCGGAGCCGGGGAGGTCTTCAGAGCCAGAGACATCAGCATTCGAGATGATGAGGAGTGTGCTGTCCTGATCATCAGCTCCTACCAGGGATACTGACACTCTTCCCCCTAGGACACCTACTTCTGTCTCAGCATCTACTCCCTCTCTGGACAGCAGAGACCCACGGCCTTAGGAGCCACTGGCTGGTGGCTCCCATTCTTCCGAGATCTCCCCAGAATATCCTTCTAAGGAGCCCCCATGGAAGAGGACATGCAAGAGGAAGCATGTAGACTCCCAGTACGAGTCTCTTACCTCAGACACCAACCTCGAGGAGTCAGAAGGGTCCCCCAAGTCATCCTCTAATGATGTCTCCTTTGTAGACATCTTGGATATCCTTAAGCAGAGGTGCAGCTGTCCTACTATCACCCCTTCTGGTGAGGAGTTGGTGTACCTGAAGGCTTTCGGGTCTCAACCTTCAGCCTCCTGGGTGTCTCCACCCTTCAACGAACCATTAGAGCTCATTAGTCGAAAAGTGTGGGATAATCCTGATGCCATGGAATCAGTCCCCAGGAGACCAAATAAATTTTTATCAGCTTCCAAGGAGAAGAAATGTTTGTCAAAGGGTGTTCCCGTAGATGCCATGGTGGTGGCGGAGGCCATTAAGAGGGAACTAGCGGAGACCTCTTCTTCTGTCCATCCGCTGAATAAAGACACAATGAATGAATCCACACAGCCTATCTAGACCTTGCCAAGGCCTTTGACACCATCCCCCACTCTGAAATCATAGATAAACTTACTAAGTTGGGCATTAATCCCTATGTCACCCAATGGGTTGCTAAATGGCTTACTGATAGAACCCACACTGTAAAAGTAGCCAACTCCAAATCCAGCTCCAGACAAGTGACAAGTGGAGTACCTCAGGGTTCAGTCCTGGGGCCGCTCTTGTTTGGCATCTACTTCTCTGAAGTACAGGTCAACACTAAGGGACTCTGGCTAACAAAGTTTGCAGATGACTGCAAACTGGGAGCCATTATTGAATCCCCAAATGATGTGGATACTCTACAAAAGGGCCTTACAGAAACAGATGCTTGGTGCCAGAGCCATGGGCTCAAGCTCAATGCCAAGAAATGTATTGTTATCCCTTTGGGAAAAACATGTATCCATGAATTACCATATAGGTGGCAGTACACTAAACACAGAAAGTGTGATAAGAGACTTAGGGATACAGGTGGACAGTGGTCTCACCTTCGATAACCACATCACCACAACAGTCAGGAAATCCTTCTATGTGGCACACCTCATCACGAAGGGCTTTTCATCCAGAAAAAAGGAGGTCATTGTCCCACTGTACTCATCCCTCATTAGACCCATTATAGAATACAATGCCCCATTTGGTATGTACCTCTCAAGACATCTGCAACAACTTGAAAGACCTCAGAAATACCTCACTAAAAGAATCACAGGCCTAAAGCAGATGCCCTATGCTGACCGCCTTAAAAAACTCCAGCTATACTCTGTCGCATATCGTCTACTCAGAGGCGATCTCTGCTTAACATACAAGGCCATGTCAAACCCAGAGCTGTTGGACATGCTATACTTAAAGAAATCCCAATCCCTCAGAGCTACACACTCCAGGGATCTAAACCTTGTCATCACAATAAACAAAACATGCTGGAGGGATAGGTTCCTGATCCAGAGACTCCCCAGACTCTGGAATAGATTGCCCATACATGTCAAGCAGAGTGCCTCTTTGGACCTCTTCAAGAGGAACCTTGACGATTGGATGGGAGAAAGGAAATTCACCCCAGGGATCACGTCAGTCGCCCTGCTAGACAGGGGTCCAGGAAAGTAAATAATGTGGGAAGAAATAGCCAGGGAATTGTTATGGCTAGGCTTGTATAGGCCCTAGGGCTGATAGCCTAGTACCAACCTATGAACCTATAAGAATCTCAAAAGATGGACAGATATGGGAAGCGTATCTTTTCGTCAGCGGCATTTACTCTTAGATTGCTGAACTACCTTACACACTTTACAAGGCTTCAGAGAGATCTCCTTAAGGAGTTAGGATAGACTCTACAAGGTACATCCACTGAGGGAGTCCCAGGGAAGGTCTCTGCCCAGTTGCCCACCTTGAATTCTATTGTCAACTCGTCCATGAGGCTCATCTCTTATGCAGCCAATGCAGCGAGCAGAGCAGCAGGTTCAGGAATTTCCCTAAGGAGGAATTCCTGGATGCGCTTGTGTAATTTTGCGGAAACATTCAAGTCTACCTTTACCAATGCCCCCTTTGATGGCTTTTCATTGTTTGGACCTAAGGTAAAGGACACACTCACCCAGTGTGAGCAAGAAGGGAAAACACTCTCTGCCATGGGAGTACATTTTACTATCCCCTCTAGACTGTATCCCAAGGGTCAGAGAGGTGGTAAAATGTGGTTCAAGAACTCCCAGAGGTTTTTCCAGGATGCACAGGGTGACTCCTCCTCCTTCAGAGGCAGAGGAGGAGAAGGAAATGGTAGACATCGCCCTAGAGGCAGAGGTGGACCGCAAAACCAGGGAGGCCATAATTCATTTTGAGGCCGGCCCTACTAGCGCTTCTGATGTGGGGCCCGACTATGCTTCTCTGGAGCAGGTCAGGGGTCACATTTCTCTGTATCTGGAAGCCTGGCTAAGTATCACTCAAGACAGATGGGTACAAAGAATTATCAACGGAGGTTATTCCATACCCTTTTCTCTGCCACCTCATGTCCCCAAGGGGATCCCAGATGTTCCACCCAATCACAGGGATCAGGCAACTGTGGAGGTCAACAAGTTACTGGCAAAAAGAGTCATCCAAACCATCCCCGCAGACCAAAAAGGATTCAGAACTTACTCCAGATTCTTTTTAGTGCCAAAACATACAGGGGACTGGAGGCCCATCTTGGACCTCAACAAATTAAATGAATCCGTAAAGGGCAAGTTCCAGATGGTGACACTGCAGTCTATACTCCTGTTACTAGGGAAAGTCACTTGGATGTGCTCAATAGACCTCCAAGATGCTTACTACCACATAAAAATGGACAGGGCATCAATGAGTCATCTACACTTCTGTCTGGGAGCCAGTCACTATCAGTTTCGTGCTCTGCCCTTTGGTCTCACTACAGCCCCCAAGGTGTTCACCAAGTGTATGGCAGTAGTGACAACTCACCTGAGACATCGAGGATTCCAGGTGTTTCCGTATCTGGACGACTGGCTCCTGACTGCCCCCACCAGCCATCTACTTCTTCAGACCAGGGATGTTACTATTCAACTCTGTGCCCAGTTGGGGATTACTATCAATTGGGAAAAATCTGCCTTGTTGCCCTCTCAATTTGTGATTTTTATAGGCGCAGAAATTGACACAGTAACCATGTTGGCTTGTCTTCCAGTAGAAAGGGCACAGAATATGGTACTTCAAATTCACCATCTTCTCCCCCTCTGAAAAGTCAAGGCCAAGACTGTTCTGAAGCTTCTAGGGACCATGGCTTCTACCTTACTACTAGTGCTGCTAGCCAGATAATACATGCAGATTCTTCAGTGGCTTCTGTCGTCCCAGTGGTCCTTCCAACAACTGCCCTTAACTCTTCACATTCTGTTAACAGACTCTTGCAAGAAGGACCTTATTTGGTGGATTCAACCCAATCAGTTAACCACGGGCACTCCATTTGTCCCTTGCCAACCCGTTGCCACTGTGACCACGGATGCCTCACAGATGGGGGTGGCATTATCTAGGCAGTACTGTCCAAGGTACATAGCAAGATCACGAGGCTCACATGCATGTCAGTGTTCTAGAGATGAGGGTGGTGCTCCTGGCATTGCAAACACTTCATGACCTTCTTCCTCTTGGAACGATTGCAATATAATCAGACAACATCAGTAGTATGGTATATCAACAAACACGGTGGAACCAGATCATACCCACTCTGTCGAGAGGCCATTCGAGTTTGGAAATGGGTGATATCTTCCCAGTGCTTTCTGGTGGCAATGCAAATCCCAGGGACAACCAACGTGATAGCCGACAGACGCAGTCGGGCAATTTTGATGCCTCATGAGTGGTCTCTGAAGCAGGAAATAGCAGAGCAGATTTTCCACAGATGGGGACAGCCTTGCTACAATCTCTTTGCCAGCCCAATCAATCCCAAATGCAGCAGCTATTTCTTCCTCATCCCCCCTCCGGGGGAGTCACCGAGAGAGATGCACTTGTTCACAATTGGCCTCTGGGTCTCCTTTATGCTTTCCCTCCCTTTTCTCTCATATCCAAGGTGATTCAGAAAGTGAAACAGCTGGGAAGCAAACTGATCCTCTTTACTCCTTACTGGCCTTGACAGGTTTGGTTCCTCTTTCTCAGGCCTCACCTACTAGATGATCCATGGATTCTGGACCCAGAGCCAGATCTCTTGACGCACATGTCAGGCTCACTTCACCCCACAATACACACCTTCAATTTGACAGCTTGACTGCTCTAGTTCCATCCCTAGTCAGGCTTCACAACTTCTCACCCTCTGTGACTCATACCCTTATGTCTTCTCATAAACCCTTCAGTAGGAAATTATATTCCAGTAAATGGAGGAGGTTCTCTATCTGAGCTGAGGAAAAGAACGTTGATCCTTATACCACTTCTATTCCGATGGTTTTGAAATTTTTGTCTGAACTTTTCCACCAGGGATCTGCGGCTGCCACAATCAGGGTTCAATTGGCAGTGATTTCTAATTTTCATCTAGGTCTACAAGATTCTAATCTTATGTTGCATAGGTTGTGCAAGACATTCCTTAAAGGTGCCACTCTAAGACCCCCCTTTCAGGAACCGGTTGCTTCATGAAACTTGAATTTTGTGCTATCCAAAGTAACGTCTCCACCCTTTGAGCCATCTCATTCATTGCCTTTGAAATTTCTGTCTTGGAAAACTTTGTTTCTGGTGGCAATCACATCTGGTAGACGAGTGACAGAGTCACAAGCACTGTTTGTCAAACCCCCTTATCTGATATTTCACAAAGACAGAGTATTTCTTCGTACTAATCCATCCATTGTCCCCAGGGTCTGTTCCCATAACACTTTGAACCAATCCATAGAACTTCCAGTGTTCTTCCCTAATCATTCCAATACAGTAGAATACAGGTTTCATCAGTTGTATGTTCATAGACAATTACGTTTTTATTTGCACCGGACTAAGGAATTCAGGAAGTCAGACCAATTATTTATTTCCTTCTCTGACTCCAAGTTAGGTCTACCAGTTTCCAATGTGACCCTCTCTAATTGGATCTCTAACTGTATAGCTTACATTTACACTTCTGATGGTAAGCCTTTACCTTTCAAAATTAAGGCTCATTCTATGAGATCTCAGTCTACCTCTGCAGCTTTTCAAGCCAGGGTCCCACTTGATAATATCTGTGCAGGAGCAGCTTGGGTTACCCCTCACACATTTATTACTCATTACAAATTGGATTTGACCTTCAGGGGTAGAGCCTCCTTTGGTTCCACGGTACTCAGGAGTATCTTTCTTTGAGCCACCCAAGAATAAAGTGCTAGGGAAGCTGTTCCATGTGGAAGAATGAAGGTGAGATAGGACTACAGAACATAAAGAAGTTATGTAATCACCATAACATTCCATGTTTGTAGTCCATCTCGCCCTTCATTCTTACAAACCCACCCTCCTACGCCCATCCTGGAAGTATCTGGAGACAGACAAATATTGTTATTATTATTCACTGGAGACCTTTTATTATTGGGTTCTTTCTGTATGGTTTGTTATTATTTCTCTTAGTTAGCAGCAAACAAGATCTGGGGATTGTACTGGTACACTATGGGATACCTACCTAGCCACGAGCCAACTAGAAGACTTTGAGTGTGTAAAAAGGCCGAATCCCTCAGCTCCGAACCCATGTGTAAGAATGAAGGTTGAGATGGACTGCAAACATGGGACATTATGGTGAGTACATAACTTTATTTTAAAACAAGAAACATCTATAGTGAATTACCACTTATTACATAGGGAATCATACACTTATATAGATGAAATCAAACCATACTGACATATTTTCAATTGCAAACATTTTACATCACATATAATCTTCTATACAGTCATTGTCAGCCAAACTTTACATAGCTCATTAAATTCCTGCCTTCACTTAAATCGCATTCCTCCTCATAAACATTCTACATGTATTGTTCCTACAATTCCCATTTTCTTTGTAATTTGCTCCTACCCTTTTTCTAAAGATCCCAGTTTCAGTTCTTTTATCTCTTTTAATATATTAATTACGTCTAATACTGTTGATTTAGACTTTGACTTCCATTTTTTAGTAATGGCTTTTTGGCAGCCACCAGAAGTAAATTCAGTAAGGCCTTGCTATGTCTAGGCAATTCCGATTCTGTATCACAGCTCAAAAAATCATTTCCTTAGTTACACTAATTTGATCACACAGTATTTCTGACAGTAGTCTGCAGGGAATTTTTAAAGTTTGCCAACTCCTGAATAATATGTTTTCAATTACCTCTTTCTTCTCACATCTCCAGCATTTGCTATCTGCATGAGGAACAAAGCTTTAGAGTCTGCTTGAGGTATAAAAATACCTATGCAAACACTTCCAAGCAAAGATCATGAACCTTCAAGACTTTATGACATATCTGGGAGCCATACATATATCCTCCCAATGTTTCTTTGTGAATTGCTTATCCAGTCTCTATTCCCAATCCTTCTGAACCTCATCTGATTGATTCCTACAGTTATCATGCAATATTTTATATGCCCTATTAATTTTCCCTTTTTAACAGCAGCTTCTGTTCTAGGTTCTATTAAAAACTCTACTAGTACTGGTCTTTCACTTAGGATCCTCCCACTGCTTTCTCCCTTTCTCCTTGCCTGTGCAATGATATCAGCCCTTGGCATGGAAGACGCTCTCTAGCCTGCAGTCCAAATGAATTCTTGGCCTTTTTCTCATACTGTCACCTTTCCCGCTGTAATTACTTGGTCCCAATACCTTTGTTCCTTTGCTACTTTTCTTTACTAAATTCCAGCCTCCTTGCCTATTTTGTGCTCCCCAAATTGCAGTCATCCCTATCATCAGAATTTCCTTTCTTATTTCCTGTGTTGGCTTTGTTCTTAGAATACTTTCTGCTACTTTATGAATATAATATTATGTATGGTTATTGTTATTATCCTTAAGGATTTGCATCCAGAATCCCAGTCTGTCCTTATTTATTGAGCTTCCCTAGTGTTTCATCATCATCCCTTTTCACTTTGAATTATAGCTTTCTGCTTGTGCTATATATAGGAGCCTTAACTGTGTAGCTCTGAAAAACTCCTTCAAATCAGGTAATCTCAAACTACTTTGTTTTATTGGAAGGATCAACTTATCCCTCTTGACTCTTGCCCTCTTCCCTTCCCAGATAAAATCCTTCAACTCTTTATTAATTGCTATCCACAACTTCTCTTCTGGATGACACTGCTTGTGTCTTGCTATCCTCATCCATAAAACAGAACTTCCATTTTCTCAGATTTGTATTATCTTTTCTTTCATCTCTTCCTATATATCCTTAGCTGACATAACAGAATCCTTTTTAACGCATAGTGCTAAGTACTTCATTCATCAAAAGCCAGGTTGCTATCTACATACATCACCAAATCCCTGACTACTGGGTCTACTCATAGGGGTGGTTTAACAGTGAGGTAGTCTCCTGGGTAGCTGACTTCACAAAAGTTATAATTATGCATTTCTTGGCATTGAGTTTTAAGCCATGTGTCTGGCACCAGTTATTTGTCTGTGTTACCCCTTCATGAATGATATAAGTACTTTGGTGAAATTCTGTGACAGCTTCCAGTTTTCAAACATCTGCAGACTTGCTCAGCCAGAGGCCCTGGATGTTGACCTTCACTTCTGAGAAGTAGGTGCCAAAAAGGAGCAGACCCAGAGTGGAACCCTCAGAGACTTCACCAGTGACTGTACTGTTTGTGGAGGTGGACTCCCTTACCCTAAATCATGGGTCCTAGCTGATAGCCAGTTGGCTATCCAGCGTGAAATATAGGGGTTTATAATTCATTCCATGAGTTTGTTTATAATGTCTGAATAGGTATTGTATTACATGCCTTGGCCAGGTCAAGGTAGGCAGTATACACCATTTTGCCCTTGTCCATTGCCTCAGTGACCTTCTTGAAGAAGTTCATAAGGTTAAGTAAGCCTGATCTGCCCTTGATGAAACTAAACTGGGTAAGATCTAGTGTCTGGAGGTTTCCTATGTCATTATTAATCATTTCCATGATAATTCATTCCATGGCTTTGCATTTGAGACTAGACAGACTAATGTGGCTGTAGTTTATTGAAGGCCCTCCCTTGTATAGAGGGATGACTGTTGCAGTTCTCCATTCATGTGGTACAAAGCCTGTATGGTGCTCTGGTTAAACAGCAGTTCCAGTCATCCTGACAGGTCATGTTTCATGCTATTTAGGAGGAATCCTGGAATATAATAGGAACCCACAGATGTAGTGTTCTTGACCTTAGAGAATGGGTTTAGGACCTATTTTCTGGTGATGGTTGGGGTGGGGTTATGTTCAATGGTATTTCTTGAGGGGTGGCTGGGGGAGAGGGGAAGTAAAATTGGAGGTGAATTTTTCAACCAGTATATTTGCTATGCCTTCTGGTGTCTCATAGCTGGCTCTATTTACAGTTATTTCTGCACATTGTTGTGTATAGCCTTTGAGGTTACAGACATAGCTAAAGAAAGCCTTATGTTTGTCCTTGGCCTGGGAGGCTATTTATACCTCAAAACTGTCTGTGGAAGACCTTGATTTGCCCTCTGAGTTATTCATTTAGATTGATGAGAGAGTTTATATTATCCTGATGACCACTGTATTTCTTAACTTTTGCTACAACTGTCTCCCTTTTGTTGTACAACCATTAATGTTTGGTTTCTACCAGGGTGGCTTGTTTTTTTAGTTTATTCTGAACTTCTTCCTGGTAGACACAGCTGTCTCTATGCATCCATTAAGTTAACTGTACAAGGTATCTGTCAACAATTCCAGAAAGGCAGCTGTTCTCAGGGTTTGTAGGGGAGGGCTCAAAATTTTGCCAGCTTGTCACTTTATAATAGGAAGTTTGCATTAGAATAATTCCTATATGCATTTGGGTTAGTTGAGATCATAGGTTTTAATTGTATTTCAAAGGAGAGAGCTTTGTGGCCTGACCTTACCAAAGAGGGCATTACACTGGGTGGTGCAGCATTCTTCCATGTTTGTGAGGAGTCCAGTAGGTTTGCACCCCTCATGGGTTTGTGGAATATTTTGTCCTGGTTGTTAGTCATGTATGATTTCCAGTTTATACTGGGGTAGTTAGTCACCCATGAATATGGTATTTGGTCGAATGGTGAGTGTCTCCAATAGGTTTAAGTATGAGCTATGGGTCTTCTACATCATAGAGGCAACAGCCTCAATACTGATCTAATGTTGAACATGGTGCAGTTGTGTTAGCAAACATCATAACGGTAGATGTTCTGATAGATCACTGTTGCAGTAGCTGTCCCCTCCCTCCAGCCACCCTTTCTATTGCTGTTGTATTAAATTGCCAGAGTGGTGTTGTATACACCCATGTGTATTTAGATGTGCGTCATATAGATCACTGCCACAATAGCTTATGATAAATGGGTTATATCCTGCTAAGGATAGAAGAGCTGGCCAGCTTCCAAAGCTTCATTGTATCTTCCACATGCCCAAACCATTAGGTAGCTTGAGCTGAGCTGACTGAAAGATGGGTTTGGGCGCCAAGCCCTTCAGAGCTTTCCTGCCACAGAAGAGATGGCTGCTTTGCATGTTTTTGAGGATCAATGGTTGTTTATTATTAAATTCATGGTTAGCAAAGTGTCTTTTTATGCTGGGAGATTGTATTTTTGTTAACTGTCACAAGACTTGATTATACTTTTAAATGGGAGAATACTTTTTTTCTGTCAGTTTAAAAGTTATTAAAAACATTCAAACAACTACTTTTTCTGTGGAAAAACTATTTATTTTACATTTTTGGACTGGCAAAGTGTATTGAAGTGCTTTTTACTTAGAAAAAAGTGACATTTTAGACTTTTAAAATTTTACCATCTTGTACTGCTTAGTTTCTGTGGGAAAGAAACAACATTTTTGTCTTGACCATGGAGCAAACTGCTGGTACCTTGGTTGGTTCTTCTTCCAGCCACTAAAAGAAAAAGTTAAGCAAACACTGCTTTGCCACCACAGTTTGCCTTAGCTGCAGGTGAGTGACTGTGCTGTGGCCAATGTTGATTCCTCAAACCACTCACCTTTTTCGTCACATCCTTCTGGTGTAGCACATTACAAACACTTTGGACCAGGGTTACCCAAGTCTTTGGCTGTTGGGGTTCTCCTCAGTGGGCAAGGGAGAGACACTTATGTTGGTGTTGGGAGAAGGGGTAGAGAAGACGCCCTTGTTTAGTCAGAATGTTGTGCCTTTCCCTAGGGAAGCTGCTTCTGCCATTAATAAACCTATTTGTTCCAACTTCCCTGTGACAAATAAACAGAAAACTAAAGATCTGTCTTCTCCTTCACCAGTCCCACTAGAAAGGAGTAGCTTTTTTTAGGTCTGACTCGGGGTCTTATTCAGGCTATTGATCCTTCTTCTTATAAGGTTTTTTTTGGTACTTGCGTATTATCGCAACCAGATTTTCATGGTTGCAGAAACCACATACCTGCAGCCAGACGAGTCCCAGAAACACTTCAAACTGCTGATCATAGCCCTTACTACTGGCCAAAAAGTTTACATTACTTGCAGGAACAGGACCAATTTCAGAAATCCTCCTCCTGTTTTGCGTGCATTACAGACGCATGCTTGACTTATCAACACGGCTGTCATACTGTCTATTGCAATATTGGCACAGAGTGCTTTGAATCTTTCACAGAAGGAAAACAACCAGGTTTCTGAAGTCGCACACTTCATTCTGTTTCTTAGAAGAGAGGTTTGTTAAGCTAGTATGTGGTAGTGTGCCACAGTGGGTATAAGGCAGCAGGTAGAGGAATAACAGTGAGAAATTCTGATAGTGGACTTGTTTGCTGTCACTTGCCATACATCCTACTCACCTGCTCTCACTCATTTGTGTAGCACTCCAAAACTACACACTAGTAAAGTGCATCATTATGAAAGTCGTAGACGTAAAACCATAAAACTCCCCTAAATTCTCCTCACATTTCAAACTCCTTCCTAACAACTGTAACACTAAAGCGAAGTCCTGCCTGCATCGACAAAATACAATCTTTTTAGACTTTGCTCGGATGTCAGTTGTGCCGGGTTATTTCTTTTGAATTCATTATGCAGTTGAACTTGTTCTCTTACTTTCTTACCTTTTATTTTCTTTTTGAACACTTAGCTTTTCAGGGAAAAAAAAGAACGTTCAGTACTTTGAGATGACATTGCAACTTACAGGTGCTCAGAAATCTGGTTGCGATAATACGCAAGTACCGTTTTTTTTTTTTTGGTAAAAGAAAAAGGGATTCCTCTTTTCCAGAAGTGATTCAAGATTCTGAATTTGTGGAGGAAGATAAAGGGACAAGTACAGGATTTTCACCTCAGATTTCTGATTCAGACTCAGAGTAGAGCATGATATCTGAATCTCCCTGTGGCAAATTCTTTCTCTGAGACTATTTCCAGAATGTGCTAGTACTTTCAATGGGACAACTGTCAGTACTGGAGAATGAGTTTCTCATAGACTATAGCTTCCCTGATAGCCAGCCTGCTTCTCCTAAAGTTCAGGTAGAATGCATAAAGTACCTCATGCTTTCACTTTTTATGTACTCATTCCACACCTGACCAAGCAGCTGTAGCTTTAGTTAATCCACCTGCTGCTAAGCATTTGGTTATTTTCAATCCTTCCACTTCTACAGCTTTATTTCTTAGAATTTTGAATTGCCAGGCGTATGTGTTAAGATTTATTCTGGCTAATTATGATAGTATTAGGATCCCTCCTCTAAGGAAAAAACTGTGTTGTGTGGTTTAGCTTCTTCCATTTCACAGGTCACTTACTCAATGTTTAGAGTGTGCTTATGATTGTGCAGATTGTGCATTCAGGATTGCGGCCACTGCTACTGTATTGAGGAGGTTTGCACGGATAATTTCTCAAGGACTTTGGATAGAGCTTTAGTTTTTGGACCCTCTGGTGCAGAGGTTATCAAAAAATGCAATGAAATGGTTAAGCTGATGCAGCGAATTTCTCAGATTTTTCAGCCCTCATTCTCCAAATTTATCAAGGTATTTTCTGCCTCCTCATCCAGCTTTGGCAAGAAACAAAATGAATAGTCTCAGCAAAATGATAGTAGGCAGGTATTTAAAGAACAATGACAAAGATGTTTCAAAAAGAAAGCAGGAACACCCCCCAAAAAAGGGCAGTCAAATATATCCGAATGACTGTATAAGAGAACATGTACCCCCTCCCACCTTGTAATCTCTTATCCGCTTCCAAAAAGTCTGATTCGCCATTTCTCTCTTGGGCAACAGATAGTTTCAGGTAAATGGTTCCTGGGGCTCATTCAACAAGGTTACTGATGGTAGTGGGAAAAATCCCACCTTTTTGGGGAGTTATTCCTCATCTACCAGACCAAACTGTTCTATTTCCTCTTGTCCCATGCCATGTTTTCTCATAGTGTAATAGAGATTGTTCCTCCTTCCCATTTTTGGAAAGGTTTTTATTCAGTAATGTTTTTGGTGTCAAGGAAGGAATATGCCTGTTGTCCAGTTTTGGGAATTTCTTTCCTAAACCAATATGTGATGGTGCCCAAGTTCAAAATGCTGTCATTTCACAACCTGTTAATCCTTCTTCCTCATTTCAGCTTTTTGGTAACACTATACATTCCTATTTATCCACATTACAGGAGTTGCTTAGGGTATTGTCTGTCTGGATCACATTATCAGTCCTTTACCTTCCTTTGGACTATCCACTGCTCCAAAAGTGTTAACAAAGTATCTAGCTCCAGTAGTAGCTCATTGCAGGCTACAGGGTGTCTACATTTTTCCATATTTAGGCAACTTGCTTATCTTTGCAAGCCATTTTCAAAGTGTCAGAAATTTCCCTTGTGGATACAAAATCTCCTGTGCATGTTAGGATTCCAAGAGAATTTTCAGAAGTCTGTTTTGACTTCAAAACACAGGCTCATGTTCCAGGCGTGTCTGCTCAACATCTCAGTGGAAAGAGCTTTTCTTCCACAGGAAAAATAGATCTACATTAAGATTTATTTCAAGGGATTTCACTCAGACTTCAGTCTCTGAGAGGGAATATATCAGTGCTCTGGCTATCATGGCATCTGTGATTCTCATCATACCCCTGGCAAGAATCCAAATGAGAAAGATACAATGATATCTGAAGTCTCTTTCGTCCCAGCACCAACACCCATTATCTTTTCAGATTCCAGTTCTGGGATTTGTCATAAGAGAAATCACTTGATGGCAACATCAAATATCACTCTACCCAGGTCTCACCTTCTTCTTCCTGCTCCAAAGCAGGCAGTCACCACAGATGCTGCAGACTTTGCTTGGGGAGATGTGTCAAGGGGGTTAGAATTGCACCAAGGTCAAATGCAGGCACATACATGTAAAATAAATGCTTGTCTTTATCATGTTATTCAAGTCTCTGAATCACCTTTAGTCCACAAGACCTCTTCAAGTTCTTACAGATAATGCCACTGTGATGTGGTACATAAACAAGCAAGGGGAACCAGGTCTTACCCCTTACGCAGAATAGTCATGTTATTTTTGGATATAGCTTTAAAGCACAGTCTCACTCTGCAGGCTTCTTACATTCTGTCAGAGAAAAACTGTATGGCAGATAATTTGAGCAGGACAAAGGCAAACCCTCATGAATGGAAACTAAATCAGAGGTCTTCCAGGAAATGATCCATCTGTGGGAATTCCTCAAATAGACCTTTTTGCTTCCTCTCTGAAAAAATCAGCTGGCAAACTTCTGTAACAAGATTCCATATAAGAAGGCCTAGAAAGCAAATGCCTTTTCTTTTTCTTGGACAGTATTATTTCTGTATGCTTTTCCACCCTTTCAACTGATATCCAGGGTACTACTGAAGAATTAGAAGAAATCCCCCAAGATCATTATAGTGACTCTCTTCTAGCCAAGGCAACAGCGGTTCTCCCTTCTTTTGGATTTGGCCAGGGCCATTACCACAAGCTTTGTCCTAGATCAGATCTACTCACACAAGAACAGGGGTGTTTGATACATCCTGACCCCAAACAACTTCAACTTGGGTGATAAGACTGGGTCTATATCATATGTTCGATCTTTGAAAACATTGAACGTTAATTTATCAAACTTAAATGTTAGAAGTTTCAAACATTGAACATATAAAAAAAAAAAAAAAAGAAAGGAAACTTACCTGACTGGTGTAAGCAGGGGGGCAAGCTCCCTTGCACCCCCCACACCCCCTGCTCTTTAAATATAACAACTCCAAGACCGCACTATAATGCTGTAAAGGGAAGAATTCCCTTTACTACACTGTAGTGTGGTCTCGAAGTTGGTATATATTTAAAGAGCAGGGGGTGAGTGGGGTGCAGGAGGGCTTGCCTCCTGCCTACAACAGTTTGTTTTGGGTTTGGGGTTTTTTTTTTTACTACATTTGTTCAAAGTTTTATAACTTTGAACATTTAAATTTGATTTTATGATGTTTGAAGTTATAAACCTTCGAACATGTAATATAGACCTGATAAGATCTTAATTATTTTTAGGCACCTGTTTACTGAAGGTATACCACAGGTACTTGTGGTGGCAAGAAAGCCTGATACCAGAAAATCATACAGAAGTAAATGGAAACCATTTTCTAGTTGGTGCCAACAACCTTATTAGCAACCATTCAGGGCTGGTGTTTCTCTAGTTTTACAAAATTTGTTTGAGTTATTATCCTACAGCCTGTCTTCCTCCTCTGTCAAGATTAATTTGTTGGCCATTTCATTATGCCTGTCCAAGGAGGCCCCTCTTTCAAGGCATTCTCATGTCAAAATGTTTTTGAAAGGATTATTGTATATGAGACCTCCAAGATAACAGGTGGCTTCTCCTTGAAGCTAACACATGGTCCATTTTAACCAGCTCATCTGGCTGACTTGAAATTCTTAACATGGAAGAAGGTTCTACTAATTGCTCTGACTTCTGCAAGAAGAGTATATGAGTTGTAAGCTCTTATGATGGGTCAACTCTATCTCATTTTTCACAGGGACAGGCTTTCTTTGAGAACTAATCCTACTTTTATGAGTTTACTTTAAGCCAAACTATCCTTTTTCCCCTATGTTCTTACTTGAGCCCGTAAATGAGGAAGGAAAGATAGTTCATACATTAAATGTCCTCAGGTACTATTTTTGACAAAAAAAATCTTTCAGATCTTCCTATCAATTGTTCATTTCTGGTGAAGGTAAGTAGAAGAGATAGTCTGTGCCAAAGTGGATTATTTCATAATTGTTGTTGCAGGTTATTACCTTTTGTTATTCGCACCACAACAAAACTATTCCAGGTAGGGTCTAGGTTAACTCTGCAAGGGCCTTGGCTTCCTCTCTATCTTTTTGGAATGAGTTGGTTTCTAGAAGTATTCTAGAAGCATCAGCTTGGTCCACTGTATATACTTTAACAAAGCACTACAAGCTTGATTTCTTCTCTAGGTCTAGGTGAGTCTTTGATAGGACCATTCTCCAGAGGTTCCTGGACCTTTCGTCTTTCACCTTCCAGATGATGTAAGCTATAGTAATCTCTCCATATAGCTTAGGCTACGACATTTTTGCACAGATTTTTAAAAAAACACTGAGAATGAACTGGTTACTAATATTAAGGTCTAACAGAGTGAGTTATACAAAGCAGCTATGGCTGAGGCTGTAGATGTTTTATTGAGTGAACTTATTGACAATGTCATACTTTATGAGAAAAGACTATTGATACAAAAGAGGAAGAAATTAAAGGATTTTAGTAATGGGAATGTTTTTTCATGGCCAAGAAACACTGATAATGGGGCAGTATAATGTTTAAAATAGCAATATATATATCCACAGGCTTAATTGTGAATACTTCCAGAGTATAATTTTACTACAACAGTGATTAATATTAAAAACTTAGTGAAGTTGTGCAAGTAAACTTACTATAACAGTAGAAGTTCAAATTATCACTGCTGCTGTAGCCACTTCCTCCCTCCACCTCCTCTAATTTGTTTGTTGTATTTTTGATGCCAGGGTGTGGACATTTATTTCTTATTACTCCTGGCTATATCCTGCCAGCACCCAGCCTCCTTCCCAAAGGTGACATGAAAGCTCTGAGGGACTGTCTTGTAGTTAGCTCAGATCGAACTGTCTAATGCTTTGGGTGTGCGAAAGGTGCCCTGAAGCCTTGGAAGATTGGCCAGCTATTATATCCTTAGCACAATATAACCCATGTTAGACAACTGCAGCATTAATTATTTGAACATCTACTGTTAACTGTAAGTTTACTTACACAGCTGTGCTTTACTCTTGTTTTATATTTCCTAGCATTTTTCTTTTCAGGACTATTGCCTCCTTTCTGAGACAAAAAGCTCTGCAGCTTTTATCACTCTAACTACCTTTAATATGGAGCTCAGCTGAAGTTCCTGGCAGTTAGAACATGTGCAGGGCACCCTAAATCTTTGAAAAGCTGGCCAGTTGGTAATATCCTTGGCAGGATATCACCCAAATAGCTTAGCCTACTGCAACAGTGATCTATTAGAGCATCTACTGTTATGGTAAGTTTACTTACACATCTGTACCTTCACCTAAAACGTGTGGTGTTTTTGATTACCCAGAATGTTTTGCTGGTGCATGAAAATCATTGCCAATACCTAAGTTGACATAATTTTGTGGATGTGGTCATAAAGAAACTTTGAGTCAGTAATGAAACTAAAACATTGAAAAACATGTCATAATGTTTGTTTCAGTGGTGGTGGTGTTGTGGTAGCATTGTCGCCTCACAGTAAGATGCTGTTCGGTTCGATTCTCAGCTAGAGCGTCTTCTGCGTGGAGACATGCGTGAATGGGCGTACCTTCGTTGAAGGTTGTGCGTCAGGGCTGGTAACTCGGCACGTAAAAATCAACTGCCAATTATTAGCGGACCGGAGTTCCGCTGTGGCGACCCCTAACCGGGAAAAGCCGAAAGACACAAACAAACAAACAATGTTTGTTTTCATATCACTTACAACTTTGATATCATGTGTATCCAGAAATGAAATCGATTTTAAAACACAGATCCACGAAAAGTGTAACAATACTGTTTTAACAAGGATAAAGCAGTTATCCAGGTAGACTGTTTTCAGAATGAGCCCAGCATATAAAAAGAAGCAGTATACAAATTAGTAATACACAGTACAAAAGAAAGTTGTGTTGTTGTCTTTCAGCTTTTCCCGGTTAGGGGTCGCCACAGTGGAACTTTGGTCCGCTAATGATTGGCAGTAGATTTTCATGAACACCAAGGTGCCAGCTCGACGTTCAACCTTCAACGAAGGCACGCTCATTTACGCATGTTTTTCGAATGCTCACCCAACCGTGGTGAGGACATGCAGACTCCACACAGAAGGCACTCCCTGCACTCCTGCCAAGAATCGAATGGGAGAACCTCTTGTTGTGAGGCAACAATGCTACCACTGCACCACCGCGGAAAGTACAAATATAAAATCTAGCAAAAAGACAAAAAAAGAACACAAACATTATTAAAATTATTTAGAATTAAATATTGGACAATTATTAATTATTACACTTATTTGGATGATATACCTGTCATCTGAGCTTTATTAGATATTAGATATTAAATTTGGTGTTAAATGGGTGCTTTCAGCAAATTAAAGGAGTGGTGATGGGTACCACCATGACCTTACATTTTTGGCAGTCTTGTTCTTGCACAATGGGAAAACAAGTACTGTACAAGTTGCGATCCCTTCAGATTTGTTCTTTTTTCTTTCAGATACTTAGACAACCATTTACTGAGATCCCTTCAGATTTGTTCCTTTTTCTTTCAGATACTTAGACAACCATTTATTTTTTTCCTTGAACAAACTCAAAAGAAAAGCATAATAAATTTATTATTCAGTTGAAAAATAGTACTTTTCAAAAGTTCACAGCTTACTCTCAAATGGAAATATTCAATATTATACAATGACTGGCCATTAACATTCAAAAACATGCACACTGATCAGCTAAACCAGTATACCAGTTGTAAAATCGAGCATATACCAATTAAAAAAAAGTCCATTTTCCCAGACTTTCTTCTCTTAATATATGCTATTCCAGTTTTCTTGAGTTTAAAAAAATAAAAATAAAATAAACTTTGAAATCCAAGCAGTTCACAGGTACAAGAGAGATGGGACAGAGAAAATAGAAGGAACATCAGGTACGTTATGCAAATCTAAAGAAACATATTTGATTATCCTTATATTTTTTCTGCCCTGTCTCTCTCATGCATCCGAACTATCCAGATTTCAATTTTTTTTATTAACAAAAATAAATAAATAAAAAAATAAATAAGCAACATGGAGCTTCCTTTCTGCATTGTTTCCTTTCAAAAGCACTGATGTACTGCATAAGCATGGGAATGTAAGTCCCGTACACAGACAAAATCCCATGATACCAGGAAAAAAGTGGAAGAACACCATGGTGCCGTTATACACTGACATTATTTAAGAAAAGTAAGTAACTTTTTTTCTTAAATAATGTAATTTTATAATAGCAGTAGCCCATGGCTGGGTGTGGGTACTGATGGATTTACCCACGATTGGCTTTCATGACCAAACCATCCAACCATGGGTAAATAAAACATTAACCACATCCAGCCATGGGTTATTGCTATATTATACCATGATCCCCCCAAAACGTGCACGCTGATTGGCCAGCGTGCCCGTTGTAAATCGAGTTATACTAATGGAAAATGGACTTTTTTCCATTAGTATAACTCGTTTTTTTTAAACACTGTCTCGCTATGTTAAATGGGTTTAACATAGCGAGACAGCTTTAAAATAAGCAACGGAGATCTCCGTTGCTTATTTTAAAGCTGTCTCGCTATGTTAAACCCATTTAACATAGCGAGGCAGTGTTTAAAAAAAAAAGCAACGGAGAAAGCAAGATCTCCGTTGCTTTTTTTAGTGTCTCGCTATGTTAAATGAGTTTAACATAGCGAGACAGTTTTAAAATAAGCAACGGAGATTAACATAGCGAGACACGAAAAAAAAGCAACGGAGATCTTGCTTTCTCCGTTGCTTTTGCCCACAGCTCTGATGTACTGCGCAGGCGCGCAGTACATCAGAACTGCCGCGGATGCCAGACATCTGCGGAAGGGCAGTAAACAGGCATTATACTATGCCATTATTTAAGAAAAGTAACAGTTTCTTTTCTTAAATAATGTCATATATAATAGCAATAACCACTTCTGGGTGGGTAATGCTAAATTTACCCACGGTTGGCTTTGTTTGGTCCTCGGGCTTCGCCCTCGGGACCAAACCACGCCAACCGTGGGTAAATTTAGCATTACCCACACCCAGGCGTGGGTTATTGCTATATTAAGATATAGATTTGTAGCTTTGATAAAAACTGCAGATTTTTTTTAATTTTAATATTTTCAAACAAAGAGTATTTTTGTCAACTCTTATTTGCGAGTAGACAGCTGTCATCCTAAGCACATTAAAAATAACATTGTTAGAAAACAGTTTATGCGAGGGTCTAAAGATTTTAACAAATACATGGATTGAGAGAGAATCTGATCATTTAGTTCATTTAATTTTGGAGAGGGAGTTAGAATGTAGATATTTTAAAGGTTTTCGAACAGGAGGTGACAGAAGGAACACTAGTTTTACACTAATTTAACAAATAGGGAAATTAATTGAATTTCAAGAGCAGTTTTATGTGATGACAAATTAATACATATAATAAATCTTAAATACAGATTTTTTTTTGTTAGAGCAGTAGTAAAACAATTGGAAATGTAAAGTTGAGGACTTTACTGGTGACATTGAATTAGAATATCAGCCTGCGGGTCCAAGAACTAATCTATTAACCAGGCTCTTGGTGAATGAGGACAACCCGCTGCTCAGTCTGCCCTTTATTAGTACGGAGGAACTAGCTGGTGATACAGAGGATATGGAGAGAGCTCTTTGTTTTAAATGATGTGCTCTTGAAAATGACTTGTACTGGCTGAAACACCTTCAACTTCAACGTTATCATTTGGAGGCATGTTTACAACTAGGTATCGTGCCAAGGGGATTGAGAGTGCTTAAGATGTCCCCGTATGGAGATTATTATCCTGGACTCTTGGCGAAGTGACAGAAATTAAATCTTGAAGTAAGTTTTAACTATTTGAAACTACTCATAGATTTTTTCAAACCCACTGAAAATGAACTGGTTACTAATATTAAGGTCTAGCAGAGTGAGCTATACAAAGCAGCTATGGCTGAGGCTGTAGATGTTTTATTGAGTGAACTTATTGACAATGTCATACTTTATGAGAAAAGACTATTGATACAAAAGATGAATAAATTAAAGGATTTTAATAATGGGAATGTTTTTTTATGGCCAAGAAACACTGATAATGTGGGGTGGAACAATGTTTATAATAGCAATATATATATCCACAGGCTTAACTGTGAATACTGCCACAGTATAATCTCAGTGAAAAATCAGTGGAGAGACTTGAATCAGACACTGTGTCCACCAAAAGTCTAGTTTATAGAACCCCACAGGGAAATTATAGTACTGTTATGAAACCACCCGATGTTAGGAGTAAAACCAAGATGGGTTATAGTAGACTAGATGGGAAGAAGGAGCGGGCTCCTGTATCTTCGAATCAGTTTTTTTCCTCCCTTCCCTTCCCTATCCAATATGTGGTGGACCAATCTCCATATAGGTCAAGAAGCCAAGGGAGAAGGAAAAGGAAGCAACCCATGGATATGGTGGGGGGGGGGGGTGGGCAACAGGAGCTTGAAAATTATGTGGCAAGCTGTGACCAGCCCCTAATTTATAATCTGTCACACAGAACTCTGTCTGTGTCTGAGAGTTCAGTGTTAGAAAGGGGATTGTCTTTTATTCCAGCATGCAGGGCTGATGTAGTCAGTTCTTTGATTGATTTGAGGCTATTTGGTAGGAATTTGATATTGAAGTTACTTTTTTCTAATGACAAGGTTGCTGATTGTTATTCTTTTAAGAAACCTAGCACTTTTGTGCCACCTAAACATCCAATAGTGGAGACTTTTTTGAGATAATGCAAAGATGATTTGTTTTCTGCCCTGAGTGATAAGAAGGGTCATTATACTTTTAATAACTTAACAAATGATAAAAGGAATGCACTAAATGAGCTACATAATGATGAGACCATTGCTATTCGTCCAGCTGAAAAGGGGGGAGCCATAGTTATTATGGATACAGACTATTATTATGTTTCTATTAAGGCAATGTTGAATGATATTAATGTGTATGTGAAGGCTACACTGGATGATATTTATTCTGTGGTCTCTAGAGTACATAATGTGGTTCAGGATTGTTTGTTAAGTAATTGCATCACCACTGAATTGGCAGGTTATTTGATAATTGAGACTCCATGCATTCCCACATTCCATGTCTACCTTAAATACATAAAGATTCTGTACTACCCCTTTTTAGACCCATTGTGGCTGGAAGAGGGTGGTTAACAAAACCTTTTTCTATTTTTGTTAAGAAGCAACTTAGACCTGTTTTGAATGAATCTAAGGTAGCCCTGCAAGATTCTAAACAATTTCTACAGAGTCTATATGAATGTGTTAATGCTAATAAAATACCACAAGGTTGTTTGATGGTTATGATGGATGTTAATTCATTGTTCACCGTCATTCCCAGTAAGGAAGTTATTGAATTTGTTAGTAGTTTTCTAAACCAGCGTTTTGTTTATGATAATAAGCATATTGATTTGATTTGCTTATTCCTTGAAATAATCTTGGAAAATAATGTCTTTTTGTTTGATAATGACTACTTTCTACAGACCTCTAGCATAGCTATGGGCACATCTTGTGCCAATAGCTACGCCAATGTGGTCTTGGCACAATGGGAAAACTCTTATGTATTGAATCAGCAAGGCTTCTCTGACTTTATTAGTTTTTATACTAGATTTGTTGACAATGTTTATATGCTATGGGCAGGTACTGATAAGGACCTTTTTAAGTTTATAGATTATTTACATAGCACCACGTCTTTTTTAAGGTTCTCTGTTAGCTATTCACACACTAAATATCATGTGTATCCAGAAATTAAATTGATTTTAAAACACAGATCCACAAGTTTCTTGACATAGAGGTCACTAGGTTGGCTGATATGTCTTTTGATACCAAACTTTTTAGGAAAGGGTGTTATAGGAACTCCTTTTTACATAGAACTAGCATGCACCCTCCATATGTATTTTCAAATATTGTTAAAGGTCTGGAAATGCGTTTATCTAGACTCAATGCTAGTGAAGAAGGGTTTAATAAGGAGGTGACTATATTGACACAACATTTTAGGAAATGGGGGTATAGAAAGGGTGAAATCAACAGAGGTCTGGAGTCAAGTACCCAGTTAAGGTTCACATGGCCTAAGCCCTACCTTTTGGCAGGCTCTGATATGAACAGTGAGAGAAGTTCTAATAGCAAGGAATGACATTTTACAGTTCCACTTCAGTATAGTAGTAATGTTAGTACTATTACTAAGGTTAGTGAGAAACATTGGTCCATTTTACTTACAGATGGAAAGATTAAAAGTACTGTAGGAGAATGTCCTGCATTCACTTTTAAAAATAAAATGAATCTTAAGAGAATGCTATGTTATCCTGATAAGGTAAGGAAATGGGATGCAATGGATGGGACTGTAGGCAGTTTTCCTTGGGGTAGCTGTCACTACTGTCCATATATAGATAGTGGGAATAGTTTTGTTAGTCCAGATACAGGCTCCAGGTTTTATTTTAGAGTTAAGGTGGATTGTAATACTAGAGATGTGGTGTATTTAGCTCATTGTGTAGAATGCTCTTCTTTCTATGTGGATAAGAGCAATTGTAGATTAAAAGAGCGTATTAGGGAGCATCTTTATTCCATTAATATACAGTATACCTGTAATGCTCTAGCTAAACATATTTTAGAAAAAGGACCTTCACATAAGTTTAAGTTTTGTGTGATAGGGTCTATGAGTCACCAAGGTTAGGGGACATCAGGAAAAGGACTGAAATGGTTGAGCTAGAGTGGATCCTGAAGATGAGGGCGAATAAAGGGTTAGGTTTGAATGAATATGCCCCTTTAAACCTGTTTTGAAATCCCGTAGGCTGTGTAGGTAGTATAGATATGATTATGTATATGGTTTTATTTTTATTTTTGTATTTGCACACATAGTTTCTTGTATTTTTATCGATTTTTAAGACTTAATGCTCCTAGATTATTTATATGTTAATTATTTCTTTACTATCTATGTGTGTGCTTAGTTTCTGTATATAGATGCAAAAACAAATAAAAACAAACAAACTAAGAAATGAAAAAACCACGGAGGTCACAAATAACGCCAGTCGTAGTAATTTAAATCCAACTATCTTTTTACTTGTTTGTTAGCGCTTTCATGCACTAAAATGTGTGCACTTCTTCAGACAAGTTATTAACTCGAACAAACACTTTTATATAAACATTTAAGAACAGCCTATCATTAACCACTCCCATTATTACTAAATTGAGCTAAATTAAATGATTGCTCTAAATATATATTAAGTAATACAAATTTGAATCTACTATCACATTTAAAATACTGATAATCCACATTTATACAACACTTAACTAAGCAGCTTACTAAATAATGTCACATCCACATATAAAAATGTGAAAGACACATATATATAACTAGGTTCATATTACAAAACCCATTTGTATCATTACACACAAAATACATTTTAAAAAACCCTAAAAATCCGTTAATATTATCAAATACTTGTTAATGAAAAATCTCGTTTATAACCAAAAAATTGGTAGACAATATGTAAATTAAAACAAAACCGCAGATATAACCGCATTATTTGCAAAAAACATTGTTCATCTGTCTGAGCCTTTCATGTTAAGTAAACATTTTATGGAACACATATCATTGATTCCTGGAAATGTATATGCATTAGTTTTTAATTGCCAGAGTAATTCGTGTTCCTGTAATCTTAGATGCCATGCTCCCCCTCTAGAATTTTTGTGGACTTTTTCAACCACATTAAACAAAAAACTATGTGAGTTATTGTCAATTATATGTTTTGCCAAGGCGTTAGATGCATTTTGTTTGGAAATAGCATATACATGCTCATATATACGCTGCTTTAGTTGACGTTCTGTTTTCCCAAAATAATATGCGGCACACATTTTACACTTAGCAAGATAAACTACGCCTTGGCTTTCACAACTATATTTATCGTTGATATAATACTTAATTCCTCTAATGACAAATGTGGACCCTGTTTGAATAAATTTGCAATAGTTGCAACGCCCACATTTAAACATTCCTCTATTAGTCTTAAAAGATCTTAAAGGAAACTCTAACAAATTTTTAAGGGAAAATGCTTTCTTATACACAATGAGCGGTTTAGGACCCAATATAGAATGGAATTGTTTATCTTGTGAAATAAATTCCCAATTATTCTGCAAGACACCACGAATTTGTTTTGCACAGGGGTTAAATTGAGTAAGGAAACTAATATTGTAATTTGTCGTATCACGACTGTTGGTCTCAACTGTTTCCGCAACGTTAATTGTATTTTGGCTTGTTTGGTCAACATTACTGTGTCTACCATTAAAAATCGGACCCAATAGTCCTTGTTTCCTTTTATATTTAACCTCCCAAGAAACTGCACTAACTAATCGATTAGGATACCCTCTATTAAAAAACATTCACATAGGTGCCAACATTCTTCCTCGAATGCTTCATCAGTTGAACACATTCTGGATGCTCGAACAAATTGTCCTTTGACTACCCATTTCTTTTGAAAATAGGGATGGCAACTAGTGAAATGTAAAAAGGAGTTACTATATGAGGGTTTTCTGTAAATTTTTGTATTAAATGTATTATTTCTTAAATCCTTTTCAATAGTAATGTCTAAAAAATTAATGGAAACCAAACTTAACTCGTGAGTAAACTCCAAAAAAGAAGAAAGAGAGTTCATCTCATTAATTAATTGCGTAGCTTCTTCTTGTGTACCATTTATAATCATAAGGATATCATCTTGATAGCGTGTGTACCATACTATAATCTTATAAAATAAATCATGTGGGAAAAGGCAAGTACGCTCCCAAAAAGCCATCACTGAGTTGGCAAAGCTCCCCCCACATGGGGAGCCCATAGCCACTCCGGATTGCTGCAAAAAAATCCCTTTTTGGAACATAAAAAAATTGTTATCCAACACGATTTCCAACAGATTAATTATCAGATCTACTTCATTGTCCGGGCAATTTTTTGTTAAGAAAAAGTCCCGAACCCAATTTAAACCTATATTTTGTAGTAATTTAAATCCAATTTAAATCCAATGATCTTTTTACTTGTTTGTTAGCGCTTTCATGCACTAAAATGTGTGCACTTTTTCAGACAAGTTACTAACTCGAACAAACACTTTTATATAAACATTTAAGAACAGCCTATCATTAACCACTCCCATTATTACTAAATTGAGCTAAATTAAACAATTGCTCTACATATATATTAAGTAATACAAATTTGAATCTACTATCACATTTAAAATACAGCTTTTGAAAGGGACACACATCGGGTTTTGCAAGACGAATTAGACACATTTTTAACAACGGATAGTAGCCCGATGTCTCCTAATGAACAAACTTTTCAAGAACCTAGACGTAGTGAGCGCATTATTAATAACAACAAAACGAAGCAGAATCAGCAAGGAAATCAAGAAAACAACAAGCAGAACACCCAACAGGGTTTTCAGCGTGGCCAATTCAATCAGAAAAAGAAAAAGAATTGGAACAGGAGAGGCCAGAACAGGCCCACATTCAACAGATGAAAGAGGTAACAGAATTACACAATGTGGAATTTCCCAAAGTTCTTCTAAGTAAGAGTAATGACTTCAAAGTATACAATTTTACATCTTTTGAAATATGTGATGATTTTGTTGAACTATTGGCAAAAGGTTTCACATTTGTTTTACCTCCTAAATTCAATATTGCTCGGGTTTTATGTGATTTAAAACTTTTTACACGTAAATTAAATCTGAAAATGCTGTTTGGGGAGCAGAAGACTAGCTCAACTACAAAAGAACGTGTAGCTAGTGTATTTAATCCTCCCCTAGATAACAGTTTAATGATTTTTGAAAAAATAACGGAAATTCATTTACGTGGTTTATATAATGAATGTAAAGTGAACAAACCAATGTCTTTGAGTGAGATTGATTTGATAACTTCTGTAAAAATGCACGAAATACGTGATGTTAAGTTGTCAATCTCGCCTTCATTCTTGCTGGATGGGTTCGGAGCCGATCCTCGGCTCCGACTCGGCACTTGCTTAGCTTGAGAACTCCTTTTACCAGCTCGAGGCAACCCTATATCCCATGATGCAATGCGGGACTACCTCAGATCTCGTTTGCCGCTTTGCAAAGAGGTCTCCTTTTTTGCCAGCTGATGTAAGTTTGAGTTTTTCAAACAGCTTAAGTCAGGGTTTATCTTCCCCTTTCCTATTTTTTAGTGTGTAGTGTCCATACAATCACCCTATTCCCCTTATAGTTAAAAAATTTTTACTTTATAAAAAGTTTAAAAATTTCAGTTAGGCCTAGGCCTTCCTTATTAATCCCTACCTGTGTGTCTGTGTTTGTGGGATTAATTTGTGTGACTGTTTTGGGGTGTGTGTGTGTGTGAGTATTTTATTACTCTTTTCCTTAGACTATGTCTAAAGAGGCAAAGGTCTCGGGCTTCAAGAAGTGTGACTCGTGCTGTCAGAAAATGTCTCTGACAGACGGTCACACTTCTTGTGTTTACTGCCTGGGGCCTTTACACCTGCAGGACTCCTGTGCTTTGTGTCACTCTTTTAGCCAGCGAGTCCTGCAGGAAAGGAGGAATAAGTTAATCCTCCGTGGCTTGCTAAAGCCGGAAGGTTCACCCACTAAACCTGGGTCCAGTAAGCCTTCCAAGCCATCTAAGGGTCAGGCTACAGCTTCCAAGCCTTCCCCGGTGGCTCCGACTCCTTCGGAGTCGAGATCGGCTCCGGCCGGAGCCGATCTTTCTCCTTCTCATCTAGGGTCGGTTCCGATCAGTTCCGACACCCAATCTGCTGTTGCCTTGTCGGCTCCGGCTGGAGCTGACACAGTATCCAGTATCGGAGCCGAGAAGCCTTCGGCTCCATCTGGAACCCATAGGACGTCGGCTCCGATGACTTCATCCAAGAAGAGATCTCGGTCCCCGTCTTTGGAATCTATCCACTCGGCTCCGGGGTCTCCTCTTTTGTCGGAGCGGAGTCATCGGAGCCGATCTTCAAGATCTTCCAGGCTGTCTGACCACGATTTAGAGAGGGTGGTAAGCAGGCTGTTAAAGTCGCAGGCACTGGCCCAAATGCTCCATAGCCCGTCTCAGAAGACTTCGGCTATTGCTTCACCCCTTGAACTTCCTCCTCCGACTCCCCACCAGAGTTCGGAGCCGGAGCTTCTTGGGACAGCGACTGTGTCGGTGCCGGAACCGATACATCCTTTTTTGGCTCTGTCGTCTTCGGCTCCGATCTCCTCCTTGAGACCTTCCTTGGAGGGATCCGGTCGTCGAGTTTCCCTTGTCGGCTCCGAGGGGGCTAGTGGCATCGGACCCTTGTCCGATCCCGCTCTCCCTCTCGGGGCTTCGGCTTTGGTAAGCTCGCCACTGACATCGGCCTCGGAGCCTTCCCTCTCAGTGGAGCCGGGAATTCCTATTTCCTCGGAACGGGAATATTCCGGTCTCCCAGGGAGGGGAGCCTTTGAGGTGATGAGGAGTGTCCTGGCACCTGAGCCAGGTCAACGGTCCATCCCTCTAGCTCCTCCCTCTTCGGTGCCTGTAGACGCCTCTTGCCAGCCTCTTGCTCTCAGGCCCAGGGATCCATCGCCCCAGGTTTCCCCATTGGGAATATCTTCCTCTTCTGAGGTTTCTCCTGATCCTGCAGGGGAACCCCCTCGGAAGAGGACGTGTAAGAGGAAACACACAGACTCCCCTGAGTCTACTACATCTGATACCGACTTAGATGAGTCGGAGGGTTCCCCACGATCCCCCTCTGAGGATGTCTCCTTTTCAGACATCCTTGAGCTCCTCAAACAGAGGGGGAATTGGCCCTCCATTGACCCTTCCGAGGATGAGTCGGTATACCTGGAGGCTTTTGGATCCTGACCCTCCACCTCCTGGGTGTCTCCGCCTTTTGACCCACTTATACAGGTAGTGGCTCGAAAGGCGTGGGCAGCTCCAGATTCTGTGGAACCTGTCCCCAGGAGACCATCCAAGTTTATTACGGCCCCTACGGACAAACAGTTTCTTTCCAAGGGCGTCTCTGTGGATGCTATGGTGGTGGCGGCGGCCACTAAGAAGGAACTTGCGGATCCTTCAGTACCTGTCCATCCTCCTAACAAAGATTCTAGGACCATGGACAGGTATGGAAAGCGGATGTTTTCTTCAGCGACCTTTGCTATGTGTTCGCTGAACTACCTTTGTCACTTCACCAGGCTTCAAAGAGATATTCTCAAGGAACTAGGTGAAGTGGTCCAGGATCCTTCTGCTGCTGGGGCTCAAGAAAAGATTGCCTCACAGCTAGCAATCCTGAATTCCTTATCCAACTCCTCCATGCGGCTCATATCCTATGCGGCCGATGGAGCGAGCAGGGCCGCAGGCACAGGAGTGGCTCTTAGTCGTCAAGCCTGGATGCGGCTTTGTAATTTTGTGGACCCCTTTAAAGCGTCCTTCACCATTACCCCCTTTGACGGTTCGGCTTTGTTCGGACCTCAGGTGAAGGACACCTTGACCAGGTGTGAGCAGTACGGTAAAACTCTTTCTGCCGTTGGAGTCCATTTTTCCACCCCTTCTAGACCATATCCCAAGGGTCAGAAGGGAGGGAAGATGTGGTTCCGCAAAGCCCAAGGAGCTACACCGGACACACGTGGTCAGTTTACCCCCAGAGGCAGAGGGGGTAACAATAATAGATGCCGCCCTAGAGGCAGGGAGGGTCCTCAGAACCAGGGCAACAGGGAGTCTCTTCCTGAGAAGCCCTTTCAGCACCCCTGAGGTGTTGCCCGACTGTCCACCCTTGGAGGCAGTCGGGGGAAGGATTTCGCTGTACCCAGTAGCCTGGCATTCCCTTTCACAAGATATGTGGGTACAGTCGATCATATCCGAGGGTTACAAAATCCCCTTCGAAAGGTATCCCGTACCTCAACAATCCCTTCCAGACATCTCACTCAGTCAAAGGGATTTGGCAGAACAGGAGGTTTCAAAGCTCCTAGAAAAAAGAGCCGTCCAGACTGTTCCGGCAGACCAAGTAGGATCCGGCGTCTACTCGAGATTCTTTTTGGTCCCCAAAAGGACGGGAGATTGGAGACCAATATTAGACCTGAGCAGTCTAAACAGATTTGTCAAGAAGGCAAGATTCCGGATGGTCATGCTTCAGTCCATTCTGCCCTTTCTGGGCAAGGACAACTGGATGTGCTCTATAGACCTTCAGGACGCATACTATCACATAAAGATTCACAGGCACTCCAGAAGGTTTCTCCGCTTTCGGCTAGGGACCAGTCATTACCAATTCAGAGCCCTGCCCTTTGGCCTCACTTCAGCCCCCAGAGTGTTTACCAAATGCATGGCAGTGGTCACAGCTCATCTGAGACGTCAAGGATTCCAGGTGTTTCCTTATTTGGACGACTGGCTCCTCTCCGCCACCACCAGGTGTCAGCTTCTTCAGACCAGAGACTACACTCTGCAGCTTTGCAGGAGTTTAGGAATTTCAGTGAATTTCGAAAAATCTTCTCTGCGGCCTTGCCAATCTATCACCTTTATACGCGCAGAATTAAACACCGTCAAAATGTTTGCCAGACTAACAGATCAAAGAATTCTGGACATCCAAAAATACGTTCGGATTCTATTGCAGAGCAGCAAAGTCAAAGGCAGATTGATACTAAAGGTTCTAGGTCTTATGGCTGCGGCCATTGTTCTACTACCACTGGCTCGCTTCCACATGCGTCTTCTGCAGTGGATGTTATTCACTCAGTGGTCGTTCCACAGTCTTCCGATGAGGCACGAAATCTTAGTCACACAATCGTGCAGGACTCATCTGAACTGGTGGATATCTTCCCCTCTTCTTCATCAGGGCCGACCTTTTGTTCCCCCTCCTCCGGTTGCCACAGTTACTACGGATGCCTCTCTGATCGGGTGGGGGGGCATTATCAGGGCAGGATGGTCCACGGACGTGGCAACCCATAGAATACCATCTGCACATAAATGTCCTGGAGATGAGGCGGTGCTTTTAATGTTGCAAGCCCTCAACGACTTTCTTCCCGCGGGGACTATTGCAGTACAAACGGACAACATGTCCGTGGTCTGGTACATCAACAAGCAGGGCGGGACCAGGTCCTATCCGTTGTGTCGAGAAGCTCTCAGACTTTGGCAATGGGCAATCTCCTCTCATCGGTTTCTGATAGCAACGCACATCCCGGCAGGTCCAACCTCTTGGCGGACAGGCTGAGCAGATCCATTCTCATGCCTCACGAGTGGTCTCTCAATCAATCTGTAGTGGACCAGATTTTTCTGAAGTGGGGCACACCTTGTTGCGATCTTTTTGCTACACCCCAAAACAACAAGTGCCCCGATTTCTTCACTCTCTTTCCCCTACCAGGCCAACCCCTGAGAGACTCTCTAACCCAGGATTGGCCCTGGGGACTTCTGTACGCTTTTCCTCCTTTTCCCTTGATTCCACAAGTCATTCAGAAAGCCACCGCTTTGAGGGCCAAGTTGATTCTCATTGCTCCTTACTGGCCTCGACAAATTTGGTTTCCGTCTCTGCATCGTCACCTCCTGGTGCAGCCCTGGCATCTGGACCCAGTTCCAGATCTCTTGATCCACCAGTCGGGTCAACAGCACCGGGCCATTCATTCTCTCAACCTCACTGCTTGGTTGCTCCACTTCCTTCCCTAGCCAGGCTTCCTATGATCTCTGATCCTGTCAGAGATATCTTAGTGGCTTCTTTAAAGTCGTCCACCAGAACCGTTTATGCTAGCAAGTGGCGACGTTTTTCCATTTGGGCAAATTCCAGAAATATTGATCCCTTTACTGCTCCTGTGTATTCTGTTTTAGATTTCCTGGCTGAAGTTTTTCAGTCAGGTTCTTCTTCATCTACAGTAAAAGTTCAACTGGCTGCTATTTCCAAGTATCATGTTGACTTGCAAGATCACAACATTATGTCTCATAGACTATGCAAGGCCTTTCTGAGAGGAGTGTTTCTCCTAAAGCCGCCAATAAAACATCCTCCTCCACAATGGGATCTAAATTTAATGTTGGCATCCTTAATGTTACCACCCTTCGAACCGTCTGCTTCATGTTCATTGAAATTATTGACCTGGAAAACTATATTTTTACTGGCTGTCACTTCAGCAAGAAGGGTTTCCGAGATTCAAGCTCTCTGCATCCGTTCCCCTTACTTGGTTTTTCACAAGGACAGGGTATCCTTAAGAACGAACCCGTCCTTTCTCCCCAAAGTTGTTTCTCAAACCAATATTAATCAATCCATCGATCTACCAGTTTTTTCCCAAACTATTCTGACAGAGCTGAACAAAAGCTTCATTTTTTGGATGTCCATCGTCAGCTCAGGTACTATTTGCATAGAACGAAACAATTCAGGAAATCGGACCAATTATTTGTCTCCTATGCAGAAAACAGGAAAGGTCTCCCAGTGTCTAAAGTGACCTTATCCAGATGGTTGTCTTCCACCATTTCTTATGTGTACTCACTCAGAGGCAAACAACTACCTTCTAAACCAAAAGCACACTCAACCAGGAGTCTATCCACTTCTGCAGCCTTTCAGGATAGACTACCCATTGATACCATTTGTGCAGCAGCTACTTGGGCCACTCTTCATACCTTTGTCTCTCATTACAAGTTAGATTTGGCCTCCAGAGACAGGGCCAGTTTTGGTTCCACAGTTCTCAAGAGTCTGTTCCATTGAGCCACCCGGGATACAGGTGCTAGGGACGCGGTCCCATCCAGCAAGAATGAAGGCGAGATTGACAACTTAACATTTAGAAGTTATGTACCTACCATAACGTTCCATGTTAGTTGTCTTCTCGCGCCTTCTTTCTTCGTCCTCCCTCCTTTCCCCTGGCCTGGACAGATCTTGAAGAGTTCCTATCAGGTTGTTTCCTCCTGAGCCTTCATTAGAGGACTCCTTTATTATAAACTTGGGTTTCCTAATATATATTAGGTTAGTCCTTAGCAGGGTAGGTTAGCTACCAAACGAGATCTGAGGTAGTCCCGCCTTGCATCATGGGATATAGGGTTGCCTCGAGCTGGTAAAAGGAGTTCTCAAGCTAAGCAAGTGCCGAGTCGGAGCCGAGGATCGGCTCCGAACCCATCCAGCAAGAAAGAAGGCGAGAGAAGACAACTAACATGGAACGTTATGGTAGGTACATAACTTCTAATTATGAAGCCTGATAAAGGAGGCAGAGCTGTTTTAATGTATGAAAAAGACTATGTAGATAAGATGTATGCTTTGCTATCTTCTAATGATTATAAAAAAGTGTCTCTTAATGAGCTTAATCAGGCTTATCAAAAAATTAGAAATCATTTAAGTGATTTATTTTTGGAAGGTAGCATTTCAGTTGATTTATACCATTATTTGTCAATGCCGGCACCCCTCATTCCAGTTTTGTTCGGTGTTCCAAAATTACATAAGAACGTCCATGTTCCTCCTTTTAGACCTATTATAGACGGATGTAATTCAATAACTTATCCTAGTGCCAAGTGGGTAGATGACAAGCTGAAAGTATTCCTTAAGTCTGAAAGTCAAATATGTAAGGATTCTTGGCATGTTTTGAACAGTTTAAATGATATCCCTTTTGATGCTAATTATATATTCTTAACAGCTGATATTAGGGATTTATATACTGTTATTCCCCAAAATATAGGTTTAGATTGGGTTCGGGACTTTTTGTTAACAAAAAATTGCCCAGGCAATGAAGTAGATCTGATAATTAATCTGTTGGAAATCGTGTTGGATAACAATTTTTTATGTTCCAAAAAGGGATTTTTTTGCAGCAATCCGGAGTGGCTATGGGCTCCCCATGTGGGGGGAGCTTTGCCAACTCAGTGATGGCTTTTTGGGAGCATACTTGCCTTTTCCCACATGATTTATTTCGTAAGATTATAGTATGGTACACACGCTATCAAGGCGATATCCTTATGATTATAAATGGTACACAAGAAGAAGCTACGCAATTAATTAATGAGATGAACTCTCTTTCTTCTTTTTTGGAGTTTACTCACGAGTTAAGTTTGGTTTCCATTAATTTTTTAGACATTACTAATGAAAAGGATTTAAGAAATAATACATTTAATACAAAAATTTACAGAAAACCCTCATATCGTAACTCCTTTTTACATTTCACTAGTTGCCATCCCTATTTTCAAAAGAAAGGGGTAGTCAAAGGACAATTTGTTCGAGCATCCCGAATGTGTTCAACTGATGAAGCATTCGAGGAAGAATGTTGGCACCTATGTGAAATGTTTTTAATAGAGGGTATCCTAATCGATTAGTTAGTGCAGTTTCTTGGAAGGTTAAATATAAAAGGAAACAAGGACTATTGGGTCCGATTTTTAATGGTCGACACAGTAATGTTGACCAAACAAGCCAAAATACAATTAACATTGAGGAAACAGTTGAGATCAACAGTCGTGATATGACAAATTACAATATTAGTTTCCTTACTCAATTTAACCCCTATGCAAAACAAATTTGTGGTGTCTTGCAGAATAATTGGGAATTTATTTCACAAGAAAAACAATTCCATTCTATATTGGGTCCTAAACCGCTCATTGTGTATAAGAAAGCATTTTCCCTTAAAAATTTGTTAGAGTTTCCTTTAAGATCTTTTAAGACTAATAGAGGAATGTTTAAATGTGGGCGTTGCAACTATTGCAAATTTATTCAAACAGGGTCCACATTTGTCATTAGAGGAATTAAGTATTATATCAACGATAAATATAGTTGTGAAAGCCAAGGCGTAGTTTATCTTGCTAAGTGTAAAATGTGTGCCGCATATTATTTTGGGAAAACAGAACGTCAACTAAAGCAGCGTATATATGAGCATGTATATGCTATTTCCAAACAAAATGCGTCTAACGCCTTGGCAAAACATATAATTGACAATAACTCACATAGTTTTTTGTTTAATGTGGTTGAAAAAGTCCACAAAAATTCTAGAGGGGGTGCATGGCATCTAAGATTACAGGAACACGAATTACTCTGGCAATTAAAAACTAATGCTTATACATTTCCAGGAATCAATGATATGTGTTCCATAAAATGTTTACTTAACATGAAAGCCTTAGACAGATGAACAATGTTTTTTGTAAATAATGCGGTTATATCTGCGTTTTTGTTTTAATTTACATATTGTCTACCAATTTTTTGGTTATAAACAAGATTTTTCATTAACAAGTATTTGATAATATTAATGGATTTTTAGGGTTTTTTAAAATGTATTTTGTGTGTAATGATACAAATGGGTTTTGTAATATGAACCTAGTTATATATATGTGTCTTTCACATTTTTATATGTGGATGTGACATTATTTAGTAAGCTGCTTAGTTAAGTGTTGTATAAATGTGGATTATCAGTATTTTAAATGTGATAGTAGATTCAAATTTGTATTACTTAATATATATTTAGAGCAATCGTTTAATTTAGCTCAATTTAGTAATAATGGGAGTGGTTAATGATAGGCTGTTCTTAAATGTTTATATAAAAGTGTTTGTTCGAGTTAGTAACTTGTCTGAAGAAGTGCACACATTTTAGTGCATGAAAGCGCTAACAAACAAGTAAAAAGATCGTTGGATTTAAATTACTATGACTGGCGTTATTTGTGACCTCCGTGGTTTTTTCATTTCTTAGTTTCTGTATATGTAATTGTTTTGCTTATTTTGGGGGGTGAGTCTATTTGATGTGTTCTGATTGGATATCTTGACTTATTTAAAGTGTGATGTTTTTTACCTTTTGGGTCTGATGAAGCGATAAAAATGTTTGTATCTTTATTAAAGGAGTTATTTATTATATTTCTCAGCCCCCTGTGTGTGCATACATTGTACTTATAATTGGAGATGTAAATTTTTCTAGAATTCTGGATGAAACATCAGTCAGTCATAGTGCCAACAACCTGTAATTTCTATTAGAGAAAATGGCTAGTCCAAAACCTAATCATATTTCACATGCATAAAGGAAATGGTACTTCTAAATGTAGATTCTATGCTTACTCTAACTGTATCACTGTAGGGCCAATACTGACCTTGAGTCACATGGATAAATACCTGTAGAACTAATGGACATTATGTATGCAATACTACAGAAATTATTATGTGGCCATTTGTTCAAGTTGCAATGCCTTCTATGTTGACAAAAGCATCAGCATGTTATCATAGAGAATCTTTGAGAAGTGTTGTACCATTAAGTCACATGTCAAAAATAGCACCATTCTTAAACATAGCATACAATGTTGATCCTTTTAAGATTTTAAACTGAATTCAAGTTACCCCTTGGTGTGAAGAAGCATAAAATCATCATGTTATCTTGAAAACAAAAAGCCTAAAATATCATGACAATTTATACATTTAATGTGCACTAGCTCAAAAATCCCCATAGTTTCATAGGTTCATAGGTAGGTACTAGGCTATTGGCCCTGGGGCCTATACAAGCCCAGCCAAAAAGGTACCCTGGCTTTTGCCACCCAAGAAAATTATTTTCCTGTGCCACTGTCGAGCAGAGCCACAGAGGTGATCCCTGGGGTGAATTTCCTATTTCCCATCCAATCATCAAGATTTTTCTTGAAGAGTGCTAATGAGGAGCTTTGTTTGATATAGATAGGTAGTTTATTCCAGAGTATGGGAAGTCTCTGGGACAGGATTCTATCCCTCCGGCATGTTCTGTTTAATGTGGTGACAAGGTTTAGGTCCCTAGAGCGTGTAGCTCGGAGGGTTTGGGATTTCTTTAAGTGGAGCATGTCCAACAGCTCTGGGTTTGACATAGCTTTATATGTTAGGCAGAGATCACTTTTGGTTGTTTTTATTTTGCACACCTTTGGTTTGTTTTATAACAAATAGTATTTTTGATCAAGAAGATTTCATAACACATTTTTTAAATTATGAGCAGAAACATGTACACTTTTGTCATTATTTGTAATGCTTTTCCATAGGTTCATACTCTGCTGGTGATCAGTAAGAGATCATTTGTAGCCTAGCCACTGTAATCCCTCTAATCACTTACCCTTTACTATGAGCAAATCTCATCAATTATTCCCCCTTTCTCTGAGGGATGGAGGAATCCACACCTGGAGCGTTTTCCTTTTTCACTTGCCTAGGCTTTGTTTGAAAAAGCTTGGGGGACTAATTTGCTTAATGTAAACGGAAAGTCTTTTCAAAAGGAGTGGAATTCTTTGAGAAAGGTATCCATCTCACCAAGAGATTCTCCTTATGTTGCAGAGGAGGTTTAGTTCTTTCAAGCAGCCATTCATAATGTTATTTGTTTTGCGTATGTAGAGAAAGTCACATAGGACTGGGTCACTTGAGTCTTAGTACACAAGACAGATGTCACCACTTAACTCATTAGAGCATAGTGACACCTCCAGATGCTTCTGTAGTTATATTCTACCAGTGCCTCTGGGTGTCTAAAATAGTCTGTTCATATTTGCATTAATAATTCCAAAACCATGCTACATATTTCATTTTAAAGCTTACATAACAGGCAGCACAACTGCACTTATATGTGACTTCTTTTTAGTGTGTTAAAGTGATATCGATTATTTATATTTTTATTGCATTTTTGATATTTTTCTAAATATCTCAACAACAAAATAACACAGACAACTGTATCGCCTCATATGAAAGCTCACAGATAAATAAACAGAATACTGCTGACAGTATGCATATAGCTTAACAAGATAATGCAATATTGTAAATTGTTTACAAAATATTACAAAAAATAATATTTACTGTGTTTGTTTTGACTTACAAGGTCTAGATTAAGGCCTATAATCTAATGAACACTACCACTGTAATGATTTGTTTATGTTGAACAATTTGTCCTTTACATTTCTTTAGTACCTCTTATGGCTCCAGAGATATGAACATGTGTTTCAAATGTAAGGACATAACTTGACTTTGTCATAAAGCGCAGGATGCAGTCATTGTAAGACTACAAGAATGAGTTAAGAGTTTGTATGAAACTGAGAAGGGAGACTCTTTAATGGGGTCTGCACAGCACATGAACACCATGCACTTTAATTTTTTTTTTGTGAGGAAATCTCTGTTTTTTTCAACTTAAGTCATATGTCTGAAGAGATACATGACAACTGTTATGGATCTGATAAAGGAATAGAGAGTGGTAATAACTTCCCCTGACCTAGAAAATATACCCATGGTGATCAGCTAGGCTAAGTAGAAGGACTTCCTGACTACAGTGGATACATGATGGTCAACGAATTGGCTGCAAAAGTGCCCAGGTCCTAGCAACTATGTCAGTTTTAAGGAGAGTACTATTTATGTGGTAGCTGTATGGATGCCCATATTTACCTAAGGATACAAGACTACATCTCTTGGAATTTAGCTTTAGGCCATGGTGCTGGCTTCATTTGTTTGTACTTATTAGGCCTCTTTGGAGGATCTGGAAGCCCACTGGAGACTTTATGATAGAGCCAAGTTTGCAATCACCTGTCAGCTTGGTCAGCTTCAGCCCCATGACCATGATGTCAGCTTTGATATCAGGTAAGTCAGTGCCAAACAGAAGAGGTCACCGAACATATCAATGAAGGACCACACTAGTAATTTGCCATTTAAAAGGGAGCATACCTGTGTGCCCCCCATACTGATAGGTTTTGTTCAATTAGTGAACTAGTTTGCTATCCAGCAAGTCACATAAGGCATTACATTTAGTTTGAGTAGCTTATAGATAATGCAAGAATGCAAAATTATGTCAAAGGTCTTTGCAGTGTGCTATGACATGCCTTCATTGAAGGTCTCAGTACCTTTTTCAAAGATGTCCCCGAAGTTTAGCAAACAGGGTCTCATTTTTACAAACTCAAATTGGTTTGGGTGCCAGAATTGTAGACTGCTTATTTCCTTTTTTAGAAGTTCCATAATAATGTGATCCATTGTTTTGCAAATAATGTTGCTTAGACTTATTGGTCTGTGTAGTTGCCTGAATCAGTAGTGAGTCGGGGTCCTCCCTTGTATTTTGTGATGACTACATCTGCTCTCCATGCCTCCAACATATAGCCACTTGAAAGGCTGACATTAAACAGATTTAGTAGTGAGTCAATAAGGCTACCCATGGAACTAATGATTTACACTTGTCCTATATGAACACTGGTACTGATGGACTAGTTGCTGAAGGTGCCTCATCACCACAGCAGTAACAAAATGCTGGCTTGCTTGAGCTTCTTCCCTCTCCCATAATGCAGCACTGTCGAATGATTCTGTAGCCCTCATTCTTGCCAATAAGTGCTTCAATGACACTTCAATTATATTGACCATTTCATAGGCAACTTAGGCCAGATAAGTGATTTTGTCACATATTCCTGTTCATGGGGGTTAGATAAACACGTGACTATTGGTCAGTAGCAGTTTAATACAATATCTAATGCTGCCAATTTTCATTCATTCCTCAACAGTTGGGTTCAGCTCTGACCCTCGGTGCTGGCATCATTTGTTTGTACTTATAAGGCCTCTTTGGAGGATCTGGGAGCCCAATGGAGACTTTATGATAGATCCAAGTTTGCAATCATCTGTCAGGTTGGTTAGCCTCAGCCTCGTGACCATGATGTCAGCTTTGATATTAGGGAAGTCAGTGCCAAACAGAAGAGGTCACTGAACATATCAGTGAAGGACCACACTAGTAATTAACCATTTAAAAGGGAGCATACCTGTGTGCCCCCCATACTGATAGGTTTTGTTCAATTAGTGAACTAGTTTGCTATCCAGGAAGTCACATAAGGCTTTACATTTAGTTTGAATAGCTTGTAGATAATACCAGAATGTGAAATGATGTCAAAGGCCTTTGCAGTGTGCTGTGATATGCCTTCATTGAAGGTCTCCATACCTTTTTCAAAGATGACCCCTAAGTTTAGGAGACAGGATCTACTTCCTACAAACTCAAAATGGTTTGGATACCAGAATTGTAGACTGCTTATTTCATTTTTTAGAAGTTTCATAATAATGTGATACATTGTTTTCCAAATAATGTTGCTTAGACTTATTGGTCTGTAGTTGCCAGAATCAGTAGTGAGTCGGGGTCCTCCTTTTGTGATAACTATATCTGTTCTCCATACCTCCAACATATAGTCACTTGAAAGGCTGATGTTAAACAGATTTAGTATTGAGTCAGTAAGGCTACTCATGTAACTAATGATTTACACTGGTCCTATACGAACACTGGTATTGATGGACTAGTTGCTGAAGGTGCCTTATCACCACAGCAGTAGGAAAATCCTGGCTTGCTTGAGCTTCCCCCCTCCCATAATGCAGCACCGCCAACTGATTCTATAAGCCTCATTGTTGCCATCAAGTGCTTCAATGACACTTCAATTATATTGAACATTTCATGGAGAACTTAGACCAGATAAGTGATTTTGTCACATATTCCTGTTCATTAGGATTAGATAAACAGGTGACTATTGGTCAGTAGCAGTTTAATACAATATCTAAGTTGCCAATTTTCATTCATTCCTCAACAGTTGGGTTCGGCTCTGACCCTCGTATCTGAATTGGCTGTTAGTTTAGCTCGTGGCCACTAGCAAACGTTCAAGCTCATACGTTATCCATAATGCTCTACCCCCCCTAACATACCCCAGATTTCATTTGCCACTTTAGCATTTGGAAATGTTTGCTCTGAGTTCCCGAGCTAGTTAGTTGTTTTTTTGACGGATAAGTAGAATTTTTTCCTGTTACTTGTTAGTCTATTGCTAATAACCTTAATTTTTTGCTTTTCTATTATATTGATATCTCCTGTTCCTACACTTTTTGTGTATTTCTCCTTGCCATAATTGGTAAGTTTTTCTTTCTCTTTCCCCTTTCTTACTTACACTTTAAGTGTATTCTTAAATACCTTTGTTGGTATTTCCCTTTCTAGTATATATAATGTTTTTTTCTTCTTGTTCTCCATTAACTTATTTTTACAGGATGTGTCTGAAAAGGATCTTTCTGGATTTAAGACATGGATGTTCTCTTAGCCTACTCAGTGTCTTGGGTAGCCTGAGAAGATCATTACTGTTCCTATCATAGGCCCTGTTTCATTACAGGGAATATTAGAACCTGTTAGGGATCCTATGCCATTGTTTTCAGTGCCCAGTGATTTTACTGCCTTGAAGTTGATACCCTTGGTGCTGGTGAAGGCACTGGTCCTGACAATGACAAAGCCAACCCCCACTAGGCCTGAAATGATTAGTGCTCATGGCCCATTGCTGACTTCATTCCTGGCCTATTTTAACTGGGGTGAAGTCAACACTGTCGGTGTTCAATCCATTGGTGCCAAAGTCTCCCTTTGTGCTGGGATCATCAGTGCCAATAGTCTTCCCCTTCAGCACTGGCACTGATGTGTTTGGCATTAATGGCATCTGGCCTGAGTACTTCAGAAGAAGGTTTAGAACAGAGGAGAACAGTCCTGATCTTCCGGCATGAACAAGCACCTGCTCCACTGATTCCACCCGTAAGCACCATTGGCACAGACCCTTTAAGCTATTTAGCAGTCTTGCCCCCATGACAGAGGACCTCAGATGCACAGATTTCCTAACTCTGGGTTCCCTTCTCCATTGTTCATAGGTTCATAGATTAGTACTAGGCTAACTGCCCTTGCAAGCCATTTTTAAGCCTAGTCAATTATCCCTTGTGAGAATCAAACCCTGTACCTTGTGTTTGTAAGGCAAATACCTTAACCATTAGGCCACCCTCCCAACCCGTGATTGATGGTAGATCTTGAACAAGTCTCCCTGAATTAACCTAGGAAAAAGCAGTACAAGAAGAATCACATTAACTCCCCTTTGGATTCCGCCTCCACAGTCACAGATCTTGACAATAGGGAGGTTTCACCCCAGTTCCCTACAGAGAACACCGAATTTGTTGAAATTCTTGAAATAATGATAAATAAGGTAGCATACCTCATTGACTCCCCATCCCCCTGAGGAAGAGATCCCACAAGCAGCTTACCTTGTCCTAAGCAGCCTGGGTAGTACCCTCACCAAACAAACTCTACATTGTGTGCTGCATGGTTTGAAGGGAGACAGAGTTCATGGAACCTATTTTACCTAAACCTGACAGAGTAGATCCCCCAGTAGAGGCCTCACTGTATTAAGGGCCCCCTTATCAAGTCCATTATAGTGTCATGGACCACAAACTGTGAAGTCACAGAGAATGCTCAAGCTTTCTATCTATCCTCCTAAAAAGGACTCTAGGATGACGACGTCACTGGAAAATTCAGTATATACATCAATCACTTTTTCCTTCAGAGGAATGAGCTACTTGACTCATATGGTGTTGTGTTAGAGAGACTTGGCAAACAAAACCATGAAAACTATGAAACAGTTAGTGCCACCTGGAGACATTTACAAGTAGTCAGAGACCCTGGTGACCACTATTAACTCCATTTCCTACTACCCATGTATCTGTTACACTGTGTACCAGATGAGACAGCCAGATCAAGTGGTTCAGTATTGCACTTCAGAGTCATTCTTGACAGTGCCTTACAGATTTCAAAGAGCACTTCAAGCTGCTTTCATCAATACCACCTTTAATAAAACCTCTCTGTTTGGATAGAAAGGATAAACTGCTGTAGTATGAGCAAGATGCTTACAGATGTTCGTTTCAAATTCTAAGCCCATCAAAGATTGTTTAAATGAAATCAGAAGGAAAGCAAGACTATCTGGTTTCAGAAATCCCATTAAACACAGCATAAGTTTCTGTTCAACAGTGGCTTCTATGGAAGAGGGAATTTCTCTGGTAACCTCTGCCAAAGAAATGGGTGATTTGCACCAACAAGGGTTCCAAGGCACCTCTCCAGGGTCACTATGAACCATTAACAGATGCTCAACTGTTCCATTTTGGAGGTAGCTAGGGATGCTTTTCCATGCATCATTTATGTGGCTGGCAATCACACAATATAAATGGTTCTGGCAAGTCATATCCAAAAGCTACTCAATACCATTTTCATAAGTACTCAAACAACCGTCCTCTCATCCATCTCTAGTGTCACCCAGTAAGAGGAGACAGCTTAAAAGCGAGTAAAAGGTCTCCTATCAAAAATAGCCATCCAAGAGGTCCCATTAGACCAGAGAGGGTCTGGATTTTACTAATCAAAAAAAGCACACATAAACTAAAAAAAAAACAGCACAAATGGAGCAGAAGAATCAGCTGATGTATGTCTAAGTATTGAGTAATTCCACAATAAGGGTATTGCACAAGGTGTTTATTTAGAAGAATAATGGATCCACACAATGTAAAACAAGCTTTTGTCCCTACTCAATCAGGGACTTCTTCAGAATGAATTAATTGCTAAAACAATCCAGTTTAAATAGCAGTCATAAAAACATGCCCCCCTCTCCTTACATATCTAATTAAAGCATCCTTAAAAATACCAATATCAAAACTTAATGCTAAAATGTTGACTAGAATAATAAATAAAGAAATACATAAAATCCAAACCTCATGTGTATAAAATACTTTATAATTCATCTCTCCAGTGCTTTTAATTAAAAAAAAAAACATGCAAGTGAAAAACAATAATTTAACACTGGCCATTGTAGGGCATTCATTTTTAATTGTCATAAGGCTTCTTGCTTTTCTAATATGAGTGCCCATGGACTACACCTTGCATCCAAAATAATTACTTCCAGTATTAAAACTTTAAGCATGTGGTCAGAATATTCCATGTTGTGTCTGGCTAGAGCATTAGTCTCTTTTCTATTTTTTATGTCCTTTACATATTCATAAATTCTTCTCTTCAATTTTCTCTCCATTTTACCTATGTAAAAACAGGGGCATTTTGTGCAAACTGCACAATACACAACTTTCTCTATATTACATGAACATGTATTATTCATTTTCACTGTAATATTATTAATTTTAAAGGAACTACCCTCATAAATATAAGCACAATAATTGCATGAACCACATTTTTTAATATACCCATTTTGTGGGCCAGGATGTGTATATTCCAGAATGTTTTTATGGTTCTACCCTCTTTATACACGATAATGGGGGATTCTCCTATTATTTGTCTAGTTTCTTTGTTTTTAGCTAGTACAACCCATTTCTTGAATAAAATATAGGCAACATTCTTACTACTATTATTAAAAGTCCTTATAAATAAATGCACTAGACAAATTCTTCTCATTAGATACCTGAATGCTTGAATCATTTTCATTAGTGAGGGTATGAATGATGTTCAGTAGTGTTAGCAATACCTCTATCATTTCAACTAATATACTCTTGTTACCCATGATACAACAAGGGTTTAAAATGACCCCTCTCCCGTTTATTCACTACTTCTACCATTACCTCATTAATTAAAGAAATAGAGTACCCCCTCTTTTGAAACATATCTTTAAGGTTATCACACTCATCTAAAAATCTTTCAAAAATGGAAACCATCTGTGCGGCCCTAACAAATTGGCCTTTAACCATGGCTTTCTTTTGTTTAAAAGGATGGGAACTACTGAAATGTACAAAACTATTTGAATAGGTTGGTTTCCGATAGATCTCTGATTTAAACACCATAGATACTTTATCTTTGATTAGTCTTACATCAAGGTATGAAATCTCATCAGCATCAACACTATGTGTAAATTTTAAAATGGGGATAGAGTCATTTAAATATTCAATAAACTCAGATATATTCTCACCAGAAATCTCCCAAAACATGAGAATATTGTCGAAAAATCTCATATAGCATGTACAATGGGAGAAGTATGGTGAACTGAATAAAAACCTTTCCTCCCACTGTAACATGACTGTATTAGTGTATGCCCCCCCCACAAGCTGAACCCATTGAGACACCTTCAATTTGCAAAAAATATTCCTTATCAAACAGAATAAAGTTGTTATGTAACACAATACTTAGATGTTTCAAAAGTGTTTATTGTCACCTGCGACATACCCTTTTCTGAAAAGTATTCACAAAACCATTCTAACCCTGTATTATGTGGTATGACAGTATAAAGATCTTTTACATTGATGATAATAAAATAGCCACTTTCACTATAGTTTAATAAATTTATTCTCTTTAGGAAATCCCACGAGTCTTTGCATAAACAATTCTCTTCTGAGAGAAAACTTAAGTTTGATATCTAAGAACTTTGCTATAGGTTGTATGATTAAACCACAGGTGTCTACATTGGATCTCATGGGGGGATTTTGTAAATTTTTATGTACTTTCAGTAAACCAAACATACAAGCAACCTTAGGGTGGGGTACTGTCATAAAATTTAATTCTTCTATAGAAATACTGCCTTCTATAAAAAGGTAATTTATTTCATTTTTTATTTTCCTCAGTGCACCATTAAATTCATTTAATGAAACTTTTTTATATGAACTACTTTCCAGTATGTCTTTCATTTTCATGTTGTAAAGTTCCATACTCATAATGGCAATCACTCCCCCCTTATCTGGTTTAATAATCCTAATTGCCCTATTACATTGAACAGATCTAAGCAATTCATTTTCTTCGCTAGATAAATTATAGAGTTCATGCACAGAAATATTCTTTTCTAGACTACGATGATCAATCTCACAGAGATTTTCGAACAACTGTAGAGAGTGATGTGTAGGTGGGTTATAGGTGCTAGACACAAATAAGGTTTTTTTTTGTGTATTCCACATTATGAAACAACATGTTTAGGTTCAGCTTTCTGACATATAATTTCAGGTCTACTAATGTCTTACTCACATTAAATTTTTGCTCAGGTAAAAATGAAAGACCCTTAGAAAAAATATCACATAAATACTGACCAACAAATACATCAGAGTAGTTGAACACTTTAAAGTCTTTAGTGGAATTTTCATGGATCATAGGGTAAGGCCTAGAAACTATTTCCAGGCATGACTCCTCCCTCTGTAATTCCTCTCATGTTCCCCCTCTGATAGTTGTAGTTGCCTACCCCCAATTCGATTGAGGGGCTTCCTGTTGAATTGAGCTCTGGTTGTTCCTGGCTCTTAGGCGTTCCAAACGCATTAAGGGTGTAAACCCTTCCTGTTGGTCTAAAATAATCATTGCTACAGTCATTTTCAATAGGTGCAGGGTTATTCCTATACCTACTGCCCCATACTTGCGATCTTGGTGGTCCTGGATAAGCAGAATTATTGGCATAATCCACTCTGTCTCTATCAATTTTTTTTATTTTCCGATTTTTTATACTTTCCAGCTGGTTTTCAATTCTTCTAAAAATGCGGTTATATTCATATAGATTGTCTGTATGCAATACATCGCTAGAAATACTTTTTATCCAGATCTTCTGCTTCTTTGCTTAAGGTTGTAATGTCAGTTTGATTATGCTTGATCACCAACTCCATGTACTCGAAGCCATGGCGATCAAACATAGTTAGCAATTCTCTATGAAAGGATGAAGGGCACAGCAAGCTTAGAATGTGTAGTACAGGTATAACCACAGTAAGTGTAAATAGTACAATAGTGAATCAACAATATGGCTTGGTTGCCACAGTAGTATTGGTTGTGCAGTAATGACTCAACACTCTGGTTTGGTTGCTTCACACAGTTAGTATACAAATGCAGGTAATGGCTTAGTGATCTGGCTCAGTTGCCACAAACCACAGCAACAAATAGTACCACACTGGAGAGTATACTGAAATAAAAATCATTTACCACAATAGCAGAAGAATATTAATGAGTAAAAATGCAGTGGTACAATAACAGTAGCTGACAGATATAGTGAAGCAATAACATCATTTTGCTCAAGTGTCAGAAGAGGAGAGCATACAAAAGCAGTGATATGAGGCAACAGTCAGTAGAGGTATCTACTTGCAGTGAAATCAATTAGCATTCATCCTCCAGAGAATACATTAGCGATTTCTTTAGAGTTCCATGCACAACCATACTTGATAGCATGCAACTGTATGTAGCTCTGCACTGCAGTGGCTATAATTAACACTCAGGAATTTACATCAAGTAAGTAGAAGAGCCACCAACGCTGACACTTCTTATAGGCGATATGTGCAAACGCACCAAGTTTAGACAACAGCAAAGAACATTCAAGGCAATTAAGTATGTGGTATCTAGCCAGTACTAAATCTGCCTGGAGCAATAGCAATATTTTTATTTTATTTTATTTTTTTATTTTACATTTGTTTACCGGGAAAGCCCAGCTGGACACAGGTCCATTTACAGAGGAGGCCTGGGGAGAAAAGCTCCACAGAAAAAGAAAGACAGTTAAACTACCATAATATGAACAAGACAGTAAATACAAATACAATTAAACTATCATAATATGAACAAGACAGCAATCACAAATACACTGTAGGTTTATTAAAGACAATAAGCAAAAGAGAAATATTTGAACAAAATCCATCGACCATCCTTAACATAGGATAATAGCATTAAGTATTTTCATAGAGGAAAAGAAAAACAACTTATTTACATCAAAACATCAAGAGTTAAAAATGAGAGCAAGTAATAGCAATGCCTGCTGGACAATATATCCTTCCCTCTTCAGGAGTTAACCTGCTAAAATAGTTTTAAAAGTGGAAATGCATAACTTTATACAGCACAGTATTTTAAAATCATCACTAGCACATTCCAGTTCAAAACAAAAATAAAGAAATGGTCACTTCTTAGGTGTTGTAGAATCTGGATTCAGCAATGATGTTAAACAAGCCTTGTTTGAGTAACAAGATAGAAGTTGTCTCAAATCTCGTGTGTATATTATGTAACTCATTTGAGTTGGCCAGAGCACAGGGAACGTCCTTGTTGAAAGTGGTAACCATTTTTTTAGAAGCACTTCCTATTTCCATTACATGCGCAGAGACAACCTGGAGAAACAAGCAGATGGAGAAAGAAGGAAATAATGGAGTGATGACAGAAATGGAGCAGAAAGCAAATATTGAGTTCATAGAATTTGTGCAGGATTCTTAAGAGACTTCCTGAGGGAGGGGCAGGGACATTATGGAAAAAATACAAAAAGGATATGCAGAGACAATTCTGAAGAATAATAGTGAGACGGTAAAGAAAACTTATGCAGAGAAAGTAAAAGAAGGCAAAAGGTGAGTATCAGAAAAGAAGGCAGAAGAAAATGAAAAACAGAAGTATGTGGTAACGATTCAAAGTAAAGAAGACAAAGAAATAGACAGGTATGAAGTGTGAGACAAGTTAATTGCTCCCTTGAGTGTAAAAGTACATGAGGTAAGAGAATTTATTCTTATTAACAAAGAGGCATTTGAGACATTATATTTGAGACTGTTTTATCAATAGAATTTTTTCCCAGAAAACACGAAAAAAAAGAAAGACTGTAACCCTTTATGTGATAAACATATGTAACAGAGAAATTAAAAAAAATAAAATTTCATAAACAAATTCTAACAGAGGTAAAAAAAAAGCTTTGAAAGGACATTTGAATTTTTATGTAAAGAAGTACTAAACATTGCAAATGTTTCTGACAAAAGGAGCTCATGGACTGGTGGATGGGATTGTAATATTGTATAAAAATAGAAAGAGTAAAATTATACATATACCAAGCATGGTAAATGTGGAGGGGAAGAGCAGTGTAGTAAAATACTGGGAACAACTTCAAACTTTTTTGTGGAAAAGAAGGACATTTGATAAGTAACTGTGGTAAAGAAAAATATTATATTTGTGGGGAGATGGGACATGATGCAAAAAATGTGAATTAAAATATAAATTTAAAAAAATTGACATTTATGGAAGGATTACAAAAATGAAAATAAGAGAAAGGACAAAGAAAATAAACAAAGGCTCATCCAGACTCTGCTACACTTTGCTGTGAAGGAAAGGTTAGTTTGCTTTTATTTTTTGTATTTTGTATTAATTTATTGACTTTCTATATTTTGAATACTGTGGTTTGTTTTCTTTACCTTGTGTTTTACTTGCATTCTGTTTTAAAAGCATATTAAAACTTCAAAAGGGACCACAGCTCTCTCTCTTCTGAGTCAGGCAGAATTTTTTTCCCCACCTTCCCACCCAGTCACAGTTGTCTTGTTAAATATCATTGTCTTTCTAGTTGCCTGCCTGTTATGTTAACCTGACCATATATCTCATTTCCTCTCTACTTTCACTGGCTCGTGTGAGTAATCACAAAATCATAATTTTTGAAATCCCTCCCCTTCAACTATTTAAATTTATTGGCCATCCTACTGTATTCCATAGTACCAGAATACAAAAGTGACCACCGCTTTCAATCCTTCTTGCTGTTTTAAGAATAGTAACTCTCCACTAAACCTTAACTTTTTAAACAGGTAAAACTTAAGTTACCTACTTTCACATCTAACTTCTGTAGTGCACACTGCAGTGTGCATTTTTTTTTTCATCTTACCTTTAAGCATCCCTGTGACTAGCACTTTCTCTAATACATGCTGGAAAGCACTAGGAAGCCTTAAACTGATACAAGCACTCAACTCTCCTTAATAAGGAGAAATTAATAGTAGGCACTAAACAGCCTATAATTGCAAAGTACCTTGCTAAGGTAAGGGAAAACAGCTTCTGTACTTTACAAAAAAAAAAAAAAAAAAGCGCCAAACCAGGCATGTCCAAGGGTCAGCTTCCGGTGATTTCTCCTGTCCACCTGGCGAATCTAGGCATACTGGGGCAATGCAGCAATTGCCTCATGTACACAGACAACCCTCTCCTCCTACCACCCAACACTACAACCTGTGAGAGATGCAATTACATAGCCAAAATCAAAGCAAAGCTCTCTCCACCCAAGATTGTGCTAGACAGTCAAGAGGAGAAGGTTAACACCCACACTACACCTAAAGCAACACATAGCCCTTCTAAATCCACACCACCAACACCCACACATAGCAACACTAAATCCACACATGCAGAGGCCATTAACTGTAACCTGCCCAAGCAATAAGGACCTCTGAAGCTGAAACACAAACAAACACCAGTCACAACCAAAGTGTCACATAGTTCACAACACCAGTGTACCACCCAGCAACAGCCCCTAAGGCAAGACAATGTACCTAACACTTTAGTCATAGGTGACTCTATAGTCCGGCACACTGATATCCCTCTCACCAGGTTGAACAAGGAGAAAATTACAGTCAGCTGCCTATCAGGTGCCAGGATCCGCCACATAATGCATGCACTCAAGTCACTCCACAACAAGTACAAATATGACTCTGTCATTGTCCATGTTGGAGTGAATGACTTGAGACGTACCTCCCTGGACTACATGAAAAGAGACATGGAAGAGCTCTCGGATCATGTGGCCCAGGCAGGTATGACCCTAGCCCTGAGTAGCATCCTGCCTTCGCCCAGAATGATACCACAATATAAGGACAAAATTATTGACTTCAACAATTGGCTAAGCTTCTGGTGTCATTCAAAGGGGATCCAGTATCTGTCTGCCTGGGACGACATGATTGACAGACCATGATGCTTTGCCAGAGATGGTCTGCACTTGTCGCCCCTGGGATTCAGGTTACTGGCTAAGGCTCTTGCAACCCCTATAGTGCCTTTTTTAGGCAAAGTTCAAAGGACAAAACCACCACCGTAACAGGCACAAGCATGCAAAATCTGAAGGTAATGCTACTCAATCCTAGAAGTCTAAACCTCAAAATGCACTCTCTCGAGGCACTCCTAAAAATGGAGAACATCGATATCTGTGCAGTAACTGAGACCTGGTTCAAGGCTCCAGAGAGCACCCCTGCAATACCAGGCTACAACTCTTACCAGACTTTTCGGCCATCAAACCAGGACCGAAACACTAAAGGTGGAGGAGTGTCAGTATTCGCCAGGGATATTCACACCACCAGGCTAGTTGCCCAACACAATGCATCTGAAATTCTCCAGGTGCAACTAACACTAGGTAAGACTGCAATCCAAATTATAGTTTGCTACAGATCCCCCACCATACCACAAGATTCTCACTACACCTTTCTAAACATACTGGAAAATATTAAGATAGAACCAAACACCCTAATAGTGGGTGATTTTAACTACCCTGCCATTAACTGGGAAAACTACTCCTGTACCAACACATTTGCCCAACGGTTCTTGGAATTCATAAATACCAATGCCCTAGATCAACTAACCCATAGTCCCACCAGGGGGTCCAATATCCTAGACCTGGTCATTACCAACATGGGAAATTGATGCTCCACACCTATGGTCACCCCCTCGTTAGTAAGGTCTGACCATAAGCTAATCACCCTTAACATCCACATCCCACCCCCACTCCCCAGTAAGGAAACCTCCATAAAAAACTTCTCAAAAGCTAACTTCATACTACTCAAGTCAGATGTGACAAACTTCATGACACCCATGCAGACGGGAACTGAAAGTTCAACTGCTGAATCCTACCTAAGGCACTGTACGAGTACATCCACTCATGCATGAATCGTGCCATCCCAAATAAAACCAAGGTGCTCTCATCCAAAAAAAGGAAGCCAATCTGGTGGTCCCCTGCCATAAACAAACTTTACAACAAAAGGAAGAAACTGTTGCAGAAAAGAAGAAAATCCCAGGATGCAAAAAACTCCCTTACAAGCCTCAGTAAGAAACTGAGATCCCTCATAAAATCCTCCAAAGCTAGTTATGAAAATAAAATTGCCAAAGATTCCAAAGACAACCACAAGGCATTCTATAACTATGTCAAAAATCTAAATGGCAATGCTCAGATCTGCTCTGAACTAAAACAGAATGGCATTAAATATACTGATCCCAAGGATATTGCCAATATCCTGGCAGATTGATTCAGTGCCAACTTCAACCCCCTCTCACCCCCTAAATGGCCCATCTCAATACCGGAAGATTGCCAAATTCTGGTAATAATGGCCACACAGGTAAAAAACACACTCTCCAAAGCTAAGCATACAGCATCCATGGGACCAGATGACATTCCGGGCTGTGTACTACATGAACTACAATATGAACTAGCACCTCACCTAAGTGTCATGTTTAATCATAGCCTCACCTCAGGTTTCGTGCCCACTGAGTGGGGCACAGCTACAGTTATCCCACTCCACAAGGGGGGATCCACCTTGGATCACTAAAACTACCGTCCCATCAGTATGACAAGCCTTATCTGCAAGGCCGTGGAGCGTATTATCATGGAACTTATAAACAAAGACATTGGCAACCTTCAAACACTGGACCCCACCCAGTTTGGGTTTGTGAAGGGCCGATCTTGTCTCCTGAACCTGATTGACTTCTTCAAATCAGTCTCCAGAGCCATGGACAAGGGTAAGGTGGTCCACACAGCCTATCTAGACCTTGCCAAGGCCTTTGACACCATCCCCCACTCTGGAATCATAGATAAACTTACTAAACTGGGCATTAATCCCTACATCACCCAATGGGTTGCTAACTGACTTACTGATAGAACCCACACTGTAAAAGTAGCCGACTCCAAATCCAGCTCCAGACAAGTGACAAGTGGAGTACCTCAGGGTTCAGTCCTGGGACCGCTCTTGTTTGGCATCTACTTCTCTGAAGTACAGGCCAACACTAAGGGACTCTGGCTAACAAAGTTCGCAGATGACTGCAAACTGGGAGCCATTATTGAATCCCCAAATGATGTGGATACTCTACAAAAGGGCCTTACAGAAACAGATGCTTGGTGCCAGAGCCATGGGCTCAAGTTCAATGCCAAGAAATGTATAGTTATCCCCTTTGGGATAAAACATGTATCTGTGAATTACCATATAGGTGGCAGTACACTAAACACTGAAAGTGTGATAAGAGACTTAGGGACACAGGTGAACAGTGGTCTCACCTTCGATAACCACATCACCATAACAGTCAGGAATCCTTCTATGTGGCACACCTCATCACTAAGGGCTTTTCATCCAGAAAAAAGGAGGTCATTGTCCCACTGTACTCATCCCTCATTAGACCCATTATAGAATACAATGCCCCATTTGGTATGTACCTCTCAAGACATCTGCAACAACTGGAAAGGCAGCAGAAATACCTCACTAAAAGAATCACAGGCCTAAAGCAGATGCCCTATGCTGACCACCTTAAAAAACTCCAGCTATACTCTGTCACATATCGTGTACTCAGAGGCGATCTCTGCTTAACACACAAGGCCATGTCAAACCCAGAGCTGTTGGACATGCTACACTTAAAGAAATCCCAATCCCTCAGAGCCACACGCTCCAGGGATCTAAACCTTGTCATCACAATAAACAAAACATGCTAGAGGGATAGGTTCCTGACCCAGAGACTCCCTAGACTCTGGAATAGATTGCACATACATGTCAAGCAGAGTGCCTCTCTGGCCCTCTTCAAAAGGAACCTTGACGATTGGATGGGAGAAAGGAAATTCACCCCAGGGATCATGTCAGTTGCCCTGCTAGACAGGGGTCCAGGGAAGTAAATAGTGTGGGAAGAAATAGCCAGGAAATTGTTATGGCTAGGCTTGTATAGGCCCTAGGGCTGATAGCCTAGTACCAACCTAAGAACCTATAAGAAGGAATATTAGAAGTAGAAATAGAAGAAAAATTAAATGAGAAAAAATAATAATGAGAACATAGAAGAAGGTTCTGAAATAAGTGATGAAGAAGACATAAATTGGGAGGTAGTAAAAGAAAATAATTCTGTTGGTAAAAGACAGAAAAAAAACTTAAATGGATAAGTACAAAAGAAAAAAGAAAAGGAGTGAATGAAAAAGAAAATCTACAGCTAATTATTAGTAATTGGTATAATGGTTAATATGTTTCACTCACAGACACAAGATTGTGTACAGTGTTTTACTCTCACCTTTGGGAGTGAAATTGGCTAGGCTTAGAATAGCGTATTAAGAAAGCTAGCCTATTGATTAGCTAAGAACTTATGAAACCAAGAATTGAAGGAAAAGGGAAAATTATAATTTTGAGTGCTTTTTCAATGGGCATGTTGGTGAAGGGAACAGAGGAGATGAGGAAGTGATGGGTAGGTATGGTGTTAAGCAAAGGAATGTAGAAGGTCAGATGGTAGTGGATTTTGCGAAAAGGATGGACATGGCTGTGGTGAATACGTATTTTAACAAGAGGGAGGAGCATAGGGTGACATACAAGAATGGAGGAAGATGCACACAGGTGGATTATAGCTGATGTAGAAGGGCCAGTCTGAAGGTGATTGGAGACTGTAAAGTGGTGGCAGGGGAAAGTGTAGTTAGGCAGCATAGGCTGGTGGTTTGTAGGATGACATTGGTGATCAAGAAGAGGAGGATGAGTGTGAGGGCAGCACCAAGCATCAAATGGTGGAAATTAAAAAAGGGTAATTGTGAGGTGGAATTCAGGGAAGAGTTAAGACAGGCACTGGGTAGCAGTGAAGAGTTACCGAATAGCTGGGTAACTACAGCAGAGCCAGTAAGAGAGATGGCTAGAAAGGTGCTTGGTGTGACATCTGGAAAGAGGAAGGAGGACAAGGAGACCTGGTGGTGGAATGAAGAAGTACAGGAGAGTATACAGAGAAAGAGGTTGGCGAAGAAGAAGTGGGATTGTCAGAGAGATGAAGAAAGTAGACAAGAGTATAAGGAGATGAGGTGCATAGCAATGAGAGAGGTGGCGAAGGCTAAGGATAGGGCATATGAAGAGTTGTATGAAAGGTTGGACACTAAGGAGGGAGAAAAGGACCTGTACCGATTGGCTAGACAGAGGGACCGAGCTAGTAAAGATGTGCAGCAGGTAAGAGTGATAAAGGATAATGAGGGAAATGTACTCACAAGTGAGGAGAGTGTGTCGAGCAGATGGAAAGAGTACTTTGAGGGGCTGATGAATGAAGAGAATGAGAGGGAGAGAAGGTTGGATGATGTGCGGATAAACAGTCACAAAAATACCGCAACACACACAAAGAGTCTCCACGTGAAAAGAGTAAATGTTGGCAAAAGAACACTGGTAGACTCACCACGAAAAGTCAAATAGTTAATGACCGAAACCACAAATCAATCTTCCAAAACAAAAATATATTTATTTCAAGTACAAGAGACAGGATAAGCGCTTTCGCATACCGTGATGTACGCTTCCTCAGATCTACATTCAAATAAAACAGCTCAGTTTAAATACAAACTAAAACAGTTGGCTAATTAATCAATTATTCAATCAATCTAAGGAATGTATATTAGAGTGTACACCAACAATTGACTATTTCTTTCTACATGAAGAGTTACAATACCCTAAATTCATTTCTGTTACAATAGAGCACAAGACAACACACAATCTATCCTGTGTATAAAACAGCACTGTTTCCTTCTTAATATGCATGTGGGAAATAGAAATGAAAAGAAACAAAAATGATAACTTGGGACCACATAAATGACAAGGTAAAGCACTGTCCTAGTCAAACATTACATACAAACATATTGCATGCCTGTATGTGACAACCAAGTCATGTAAATATTCTCTTATATATGAACATAAATAACTTCATGTATACAACATACATAATATAGAAAATATAAAATATATATATATGGAGACATAGTATAAAAAAAATACATGATATAAAAATACATAATATAAAAATGCATAATATAACATATATAATATAAAAAATCATCTTATAAAAATACATGATATAGAAGACATCTAATTATACCCATATAACCTTATCGAGGTGTAAAAAACCCTACCTTCTAGATCTCAATATAGGTTTAAGTGAGACATATTGGTTGATACCAGGGGGTATATGAGCTCTCAATTTAAAAATCCACTCTAGCTCCACTCTCTCTAGAGCATTCATGTGATCCCCCCCTCTCTCACTATGAGTCACAATTTGTAGAACTCTAAAGCTAAAAGTGTGATCATTAAATGCAATGATGTGTTTAGCTAGAGCATTTTGTTCTTTTTTTCTGTCTGATATCATATGTATGATTATATACCCTTTTCTTTAGTTGTCTCTTAGTTAAACCTACATAAAAAGCAGGACACATATCACAGGTAGCAAGATATATAAGGCTTTCTGTGTCACATGTAGCATAGAACCTGGGTATAAACGTATAGTTAAATAAAGGGTGAGTGAACACCTGATCTCTACTAATGTGCCTACACATAGCACAGCATCTGCATGGGTACGTACCAAGCTTCTCCATTTTATTTACATCCACCCCATCATCCAACTTTGAGTTATCACACAATAATCTTTACAGATTCTTGTTATTTCGATAAGCAAAGCTCGGCTTACTGCTTACTAATTGTAGTGTTTGCTGATCTGTTGTTAGTATTTTCCAATTATTTAAAATAATATTCCTTATAGCTATATAATCATTCATATATGTGATGGTTAACCTAACCCTATCCTTGGCTATCTTGAGAGATGGCTAGAAAGGTGCTTGGTGTGACATCTGGAAAGAGGAAGGAGGACAAGGAGACCTGGTGGTGGAATGAAGAAATACAGGAGAGTATATAGAGAAAGAGGTTGGCGAAGAAGAAGTGGGATTGTCAGAGAGATGAAGAAAGTAGACGAGTATAAGGAGATGAGGTGCATAGCAATGAGAGAGGTGGTGAAGGCTAAGGATAGGGCATATGAAGAGTTGTATGAAAGGTTGGACACTAAGGAGGGAGAAAAGGACCTGTACCGATTGGCTAGACAGAGGGACCGAGCTAGTAAAGATGTGCAGCAGGTAAGGGTGATAAAGGATAATGAGGGAAATGTACTCACAAGTGAGGAGAGTGTGTCGAGCAGATGGAAAGAGTACTTTGAGGGGCTGATGAATGAAGAGAATGAGAGGGAGAGAAGGTTGGATGATGTGCGGATAGTGAATCATGAAGTGCAGTGGATTAGCAAGGAGGAAGTAAGGATGGCTATGAAGAGGATGAAGAATGGAAAGGCTGTTGGTCCAGATGACATACCTGTGGAAGCATGGAGGTGTTTAGGTGAAATGGCAGTGGAGTTTTTAACTAGATTGTTTAATGAAATCTTGAAAAGTGAGAGGATGCCTGAGGAATGGAGAAAAAGTGTTTTGGTAAAGAATTTTAAGAATAAGGGTGATGAGCAGAGCTTTAGTAACTACAGAGGGATTAAATTGATCAGTCACAGCATGAAGTTATGGGAAAGAGTAGTGGAAGCTAGGTTAAGAAAGGAGGTGATGATTAGTGATCAGCAGTATGGTTTCATGCCAGGAAAGAGCACTACAGATGTGATGTTTGCTCTGAGGGTGTTGAAGGAGAAGTACAGAGAAGATCAGAAGGAGTTGCATTGTGTCTTTGTGGGCTTAGAGAAAGCATATGACAGGGTGCCTAGAGAGGAGTTGTGGTATTGTATGAGGAAGTCGGGAGTGTCAGAGAAGTATGTAAGAGTGGTACAGGATATGTACGAGGGTAGTGTGACAGCGGTGAGGTCTGTGGTGGGAGTGACGGATGCATTTAAGGTGGAGGTGGGATTACATCAAGGATCAGCTCTGTGCCCTTTCTTATTTGCAATGGTGATGGACAGGTTGACAGACGAGATCAGACAGGAGTCCCCATGGACTATAGTGTTTGCAGATGACATTGTGATCTGTAGTGAGAGACCCTGGAGAGGTGGAGATATGCTCTAGAGAGAAGAGGTGTGAAGGTCAGCAGGACTAAGACAGAATATATGTGTGTGAATGAGAGGGAGGATAGAGGAATGGTGAGGATACAGGGAGTAGAGGTGGTGAAGGTGTATGAATTAAGTACTTGGGATCAACAGTTCAGAGTAATGGTGAGTATGGAAGAGAGGTGAAGAAGAGAGTACAGGCAGGATGGAGTGGGTGGCAAAGAGTGTCAGGAGTGATTTGTGACAGACGAGTACCAGTAAAAGTGAAAGGGAAGGTCTACAAGAAGGTAGTGAGACCAGCTATATTATATGGGTTGGAGACAGTGGCATTGACAAAAAGGCAGGAGTCAGAGCTTGATGTGGCAGAGTTGAAGATGTTAAGATTTGCACTGGGTGTGATGAGGATGGACAGGATTAGGAATAAGTATATTAGAGGGTCAGCCCAGGTTGGAAGGCTTGGAGACAAAGCCAGAGAGGCAAGATTATGTTGGTTTTGACATGTGCTGAGGAGGGATGCAGAGTATATTGGGAAAAATATGCTAAGGATGAAGCTGCCAGGTAACAGGAAAAGAGGAAGGCCTAAGATAAGGTTTATGGATGTGGTGAGAGAGGACATGCAGGTGGTTGGTGTGACACAGCAAGATGCAGAGGACAGGAAGACATGGAAACAGTTGATCCACTGTGGTGACCCCTAACGGGAGCAGCCGAAAGAAGAAGAAGAAGAGTGCTTTTTTGTAAATGTGAATAGTAGTGAGAATATAATAAGAATAATATGGATTCTGGAATAGTGTAATACATGTGTTGTAGACATTTTGTATTAGAAAACAACAAAGATAATCTGGAATTTGGGAAATGAGAGCTGTTCTGGAATAGCCATATTCTGTAGAAATACAATAAAAATATTACAGTAACTTTAGCAAAAATGGAAAGATTAATAATCATTGCAGATTTAAAATGGAAAAGAAAAGTATATAAAAGTATAGCATTATATCTTTATATTAATGGATGGATAGATTAATTGTAAATAAAGGGAAAGCTTATTCCATCAGAGTTTATACTATGTAGTGATTATATGAATATTGTAATAATGGGAGACATTAATTGTGATTTAAGATGCAAGTGTAGAAAGAAAGAAAATGATATAAGAAAAACATTAGAAGTTATAAGATGTGGTACATTAAAATTCTAGGACAAAAATTCATGGACTTATGAAAGGGGTACATATAGAACTGCAATAGATTATTTCATAGTACCAAAAAGTTTAGTTCTAGGAGAAAGGGAGGTAGTTCAAACACGATTTTCTGATAATCTTGCAATATGGTTAGTGTTAAAGCAAAAACTAATATATAAAAATAGGCAAAGGAATAAAAAGGATAAATGGGAAGCATGGAATATATAAGGAAAGAGATTAGTAATACAGTTATGGAAACATCATATTACTATGAGAACATTTTATAAAATCTTCTGTAAATGGTGGATATTATTTCAGGAAAATATGAAAATGTGTTTTTTTAGTGGTAATATGATGTGAGAAAAGTAGAGAAAAGAAAATATAAAAGAACATATAATGATGCATTGGACAATTTAGAACATAATGATAAGAACTACTTTCACAAAGAAAAATAATTATATACAAGAAAGCAATTAAAAAAAAGAATATAAGCAAAGATATTTTTACAAGGAAAAAGAGAAGTATCAAGTTACTTAAGCATATTATTAAAGGAAAATGGTGTATTGAGATAAATAAAAATGTAAATGTAGAAATAGAAAGAATTCAGAAAAATATTATGAATAGTTTAGTATAATATGTACAAGAAATGTTTAAAGAAAAAAAGAAGGTAGTGAAAAAAATCACGGAAAGTAAAAACATTAAGAGAAAAAGGGAATAAAGAGTTGGAAAAGGGGATTGTTTTACATGAATTAGATAACGTATTAGGGCAAGTAAATATAGATTTAGCTGTAAGATCAGATGGAATAGGGAATGAAATGTATAAAAAATTAAGGGATTGGCAGAAATGTATTTTTAAAGATTTTGAATGAATGGTTAAATGAATGTTTTATGTGTAAATAATTGTGTAGTGGAATACTTAAATTCATATGGAAGAAGGAATATAGAAGACAGTTTAAAAAAACTGGAGGCCAACAGTATTGAATAATAATGATGTATGCACTTTATGAAAATAATACAAAAGAGATTTGAAACTAAAAGGAAAACATTATGAAAGACAGTGTATATGGCATAAAGGGGAAGGGTTGTCAAGAATTATTAATAATAGAGATATTTTATATGATATTATGAATAGAAAATAAGCAAAAATAATGATAGGAAACCTTATTAAGGCATTTGATACAACTGGACATGAAATATAATGGGCAATAATGAAAGAACATAATAAAAGTGAGAATGTTAGGAAATTATGCATGTCAGCATATAATAATGATAAATTAAAAATAATTGCAAATGGGTGGTTAAGTCAAGATGTACATGTGAAGAGAGATGTAAGACAGGGATGTCCAGTGAGTTGTATACTCTGCATTAATGGGGTATACAACACCTGAAGGGTTAAGAATTCTAGTTCTGTTAACATATGTAGATGATATTATAATAATTGTAAAAAATAACATTTGGATAAAAGAAGTAATAATTTACACAATGAGTGCATAGAAGTGATAGGGATGACTTTAAATAAAAAGCAAAGAAAAGGCTTAGGTGATGTAGTAAAGATAGGGTATATTTTTACAATGGATGAAATTTCTGTGTTAGGTATAAGATTTGGGAATAAAGATGTAAGTAGAATTCAATGGGAAAAACAATAGAAGAAATAAAACAAACTGTCTTTTCTGGAGAGCATATAAATTACGATTCAGAAGAAAAGGCTTATTTGATAAATTCAGTAGTGAAGGAAAAATAGCATACTTAGAAGGTGTATTTATGTTGCCAACAGTATCTGAAAAGGAATTATTACAGATATTTTTTTCATTCATATGGGGTTTGAAATTCAACCAAGTAAAAGGATGAGTTTTGTATGTAGATAAAGAGTAAGGAGGTTTAGGGCTAATTAACCCAGTGGTATATGCTGCATCATTAAATCTGTACAAAGTTTTAAAGTGAATAAATGATAAAATATGAGAGATTAGAACTAAAATTGTATAAATTAAATTATGATAAATTTTGGGTTATGGTAAACTGAATAAAAGAGAAAAGAGTGTATAACTGAAGAAATAAAATGTTACCAAGAAAAATATTTTTGTGGAAAATAAAAATTGATATAGAAAAGATAGAAAAGTATGCTATAAGAATGTAATGATAAAACATTACTATGTAAAATGATGGAAAAATCTAACATGAAAAAATTAAAGCTATAAAAATAAGAAGCAAATGGTATAATCAGAAAGTAAAATGTCACAATTTTTTGTGGAGAATTGAAAAAGATAAATTACCAGTAAAAGAAAATATGCCATATAAAAAGAAAACTGACTGATTATGCTTACATTGTCAAGAAGAAGAAACTGCAGAACATATTTTTGAAATGTAAAGGAGTAAAAAGCTATGGGGAAAACTATGTAAAGAACTGTTTTAAATATATAAAAGAAGTGGCTAAAATAAACATGGATATGATTCAATTTATATGCTAAAAGAATAGATAAAAAGTTACTTTATGCTATATAGATTAAATGGAATGAAAGAATAAATTAAATTATGCTTCATGGTAAATGGAATTTAACAACAATATATGTAAAATCAGATGGTGGTTATGGAAAAGGAGTTGGGTCTAATGGGGTAAATATTTAGTATGATTGTAAAGGAAATTATGAATATGTGTAAATATATTTGTATATTTGTAAATATGTTCTAAATAAGAGTTCTTTTTGTATGTAAACAAAGGACCCCTACTCATTTTGTTGTGAGGGGCTACATTTTTGCTGCTGTACTTCCTGCTTCTTTTCGTAGTGCAGTCAGATAAGGAGAAGGTGTACAGTAATGGAGGCAGAAAAGAGATGTTTTATTGGCAATAGCAGTGTGGTTCTTTCAGTCAGACAGAGAACTGTTGAAAAGTGAGCAGATAGTGCAAATAATCAGTGTTTAGCTGACTTTAAACCTTATGATTTTGAAGAAGTTGTAACTGAAATTGATTCTCAGGGTTTGTATGATGATAAATTGGTTGGTTTACTGAACAAAGGTGATCCTGGAGAAGTGTCTGAGATTTTGTGGAAGGATATGATGGAAAAGGTTTTCAGAGTGGGCAGTGGGTTGAAAGGTAAATAAATGAATCAAGATTTGGATGGACAAGTTTAAATAAAAAGAGTTGGATGGACAGAACGTTATTGGCAGGATGCAATCTGGAAAATCATATGCTAATGCAGATGGAGGTACAAAAAGTACTGTAAACTTTATTAAAAAGAAAGAAAAAAAGGTTTGTTGTTCAGATAAAAAATAAGAAATAACAGACAGATATTTTGTGTGGGACAATCTAGTGTTACTTTTGATTATTGAAGTAAAAGCCATTAGATCCTTGATTCATTTGGGGAAAGAAACATTTTGTAACTTAACATTTGAGACTAAAGACATAATGGAAACTTTATGTGTAATTGAGAAAAAAGGACTGCTACTTACAGAATAAGTTTATATTTTCCAGGCAAGGGACTCAAAAAACAAGTGCTTGTTCAATTTCATACTGATGAAGTTGAGTTAAAAGATGTTAAAAAGTTAATTTTCATTTATGTGCTATTCAGTGCCTGATATTGTGGAACTTATAGATAAAAGGGGTATTTGGAATGGAGGCTGTGAACTGGATGTTATTTTAAAATATTTTAAAGATGATGAAGCATTTACCATATGTTATATATGTAAATGGTAATATAAGAATAATTACATAGATGGGACAGCCGAAAACATGTTTTTTTTGTTTTGTTTTGTCTTGTGAGGATTATAGTCATCTGAAAAATGATTGCACAAAAAAAATGATGTAATCAGCATAGAGAAAAGCCATATGATGACTACGTGTAAAAAGGTATGTAGAATATGTAAAAGTGAAGGGCATTTTTGGTACGATTGCAAAAAGTAAGCAAGATAATGTTAAGCGGGATGATGAAGAAAGTATTGTAATGGCTGAAAATAATAAAGAAGTAGGGGTAGAAGGGGAAAAGTCTTATTGAAAATGAAAATAAAGTAATAAGAGTTGTGTTAGATAAAAATGCTATATTTCAGGATGTTGAAGGTAACTGAGAGTGTTGAAACTGAAGAAGAAATTGAAAGTGATAAGTCAGGTGTTTGTGATGGAGTAGAAAAGAAATTCGATAGGTGCTAGGGTAAGGGTAAAGAAAAGAAGATTTAAAAATATATCACCAGATATTAAAAAGAAAAGTAAGGACTAGTTTTAGATATATTTCAGTTAATGACAATAGTTAAAAATCTGATTCTGGGGATCAAGGAATATTTGTAAATAAACTCAGATAATGTGAAGTTGTTAAATCTCGCCGTTTATTCTCCCTGATGGGTTCGGAGCTGATCCTCGGCTCTGACACGGCCGATAGCAAAGCTCAAGGTTTGCCAGTAGCTCGAGGCCAAGCCCCTTGTCCCACAATGCACTGCTGGAATTACCCCAGATCTAGTTTGCCGCGGCAAGAGAGATCTCGGTGATCCAGTCAGCTCAGACCATTTTTTGCTAAATCGCAAGTTTTAAAAAAAAATTCTTTCTCCTTTTTGATAGATTATTCTTTATTTAGTGTGTGTGTGTGTGTGTGTGTGTGTGTGTGTGTGTGTGTGTGTGTGTGTGTGTGTGTGTGTGTTTCTCGTTAAAATAATATAGTTATAAGTAGGTTAGATTTAGTAGATAGTGCCCTGTGTTGGCTTAGTTTCTTAGTGTTGGGCCTTTTGTTAGCCCTATTTAGATTTAACAATTTTATTCTTATAATTAGTATTTTTTTTTTAGTGTGGGCCTAGTTAGCCCTGTATTTAACCTCTTCAGGTTAATTTTGTGGTGTGTCTGTTTCAAACATGTGGGATGAGAGGGAAAAGTCTCATCCCAAATCGGGGTTTAAGAAATGTCCAGATTGTGGACAAAAAATGTCTGTCACTGATGGGCATGTCCAATGTGTTTACTGTCTGGGGGCTAAACACCTCCAAGACTCTTGCAGTATTTGCCACTCCTTTTCCTCTAGGGTACTCTTAGAGAGAAGGAGAAAACTCATTGATAGGGGGTTGCTGCAGCATACTTTCTCTGAGGTGCTGGGTAGCCAGGAAGGTACCAGCACTTCTTCAAAATCTTCTAAATCTTCAACAGATTCTAAGCTTACTAAGAAGACAAAAAGATTAGAGGGTATAGGGTCATCGGTTTCACAGTCCTCGGAACTGAGTGTTCCTTTGGTTCAGAGCCAGCTCCCAGTCTTGGAAACTGTCTCTGAGGTTCCCTCATCTCCTCTGCTCCAGTCAGCACCTTCGGTGCATTTCTCGAAGTCTTTGGTCAGCCTCTCAGAATGGATATGGATCGGTTAGTGCAGAAGCTTCTACGGGCACCAGAACTTGCTAAATTTTTGTCGGCCCTGACCATTTCGTCGAAGCTGAAGACCATTGAACCGGACTTGACTACTCCTCCTCCGAGCCGTACTGGACTCTCGGAGCCAAAGGAGCCCGAACCGATAGTTGTCAAACCTATGGAACCGAGACCAGCACCAGTGTTATCGGTTCCATCTACTCGGACGTCCTTGGTGTCAACCGAGGGCGCTAGGAGCCAACATTCTCCTGTCAGGTCCGGTGAGGATAGTCGGACCGATTTGTCGGTGCTGACTCTTCCTCTCGGCGCTTCAACTCAGATGAGCTCGGCTCCTACCTCGGGCTCGGAGCCCATGGTTTCAGTGCAGGAGGATCGGACGGTCCCTCCAGATCCGTCTATCCCTTCTCGTTGGAGCCATGGTGCTTTCGATGCCATGAGGAGAGTCCTGTCTCCTAAGACAATGTTGGCATCAGTTCGGGCTTCCTTCTCCCCTCAAGCTCCTGTGTCTGCTTCTAAGTCTATCGGTCCCCCTAAGCATAGAGACCCTGAGCCTCAAGTAGCCCCACAGGGCATCCCCTGTTCTTCCGAGACCTCCCCAGATCTCCCCACTGAGGAGGTACCCAGGAAGAGACTGTGCAAGAGGAGGCACTTGGACTCCCCACAGGTGTCTTTGACATCCAACACTGACTTGGATGAGTCAGAAGGGTCCCCTCAATCCCCCTCTGAGGATATCTCCTTTGAAGAGATATTAGAGATCCTGAGTCAGAGAGGCAATTGGCAGTCCAAAACCCCTACTGAGGAAGAATCAGGGCTCTTGCAGGCTTTTGGGTCTCAGCCTTCCACTTCTTGGGTGTCTCTGCCTTACAACAAGCTCATGGAGCTGATCTCTCATAAGGTGTGGGAGTCATCGGAAGCCATGGAACCGGTCCCTCGGAAGCCGTATAAGTTCATCTCTACCCCAGTGGACAAAGCCTTTTTTGACCAAAGGAGTGTCAGTTGATGCCATGGTGGTAGCTGCAGCCACCAAAAAGGAAGTGTCTGAAACATCCGCATCTATCCATCCTCCTAACAGAGATTCTAGGATCATGGTTAGATATGGGAAATGCATGTTTAGTTCAGCGACTTTTTCTCTGCGATCGCTGAACTACTTAACCCATTTCACGAGACTGCAAAGAGATCTCCTGAAAGAGCTAGGAGATACTCTCCAGGGTATGGTAGCTGCAGGGGTTGCCAACAAAGTCAACACACAGCTTGCTACCCTAAACTCGGTTGTGAACTCGTCCATGCGTCTCATATCTTATGCAGCTGATGGTTCGAGTAGAGCCACTAGTTCAGGCATTGCTCTCCGGAGACAAGCCTGGATGCATCTCTGTTCCTTTGCAGAGCCCTTTAAGTCTTCCTTTATCAACACCCCATTTGATGGCTCATCACTGTTTGGGCCTAAAGTAAAGGAAACTTTAACCTGGTGTGAGCTGGAAGGCAAGACCATAACTGCCGTTGGAGTCCATTTTTCTACCCCTACTCAGCCCTATCCCAAGGGCCCTAAGGGCAGGAAAATGTGGTTCTGAAAAGCACAGGAAGCCTTTTAGGACACACGTGGAGAAACCCCCTCTAGAGGCAGAGGAGGGGGTTATAATGGAAGACGCCGCCCACGCGGCAGAGGGGGTCCACAGCAACAGGGTGACAGAGGCCAGTTCTCTGGTCAGCCCTACCAGCACTCCTGAAAGGAGTCCCGGCTGTCCGGCTCTGGAGGTAGTTGGGGGTCACTTATCTTTGTACCCAGAAGCCTGGCTAAACCTAATGTCAGATACATGGGTACAAAACATAATTTCCAGAGGATATTTCATACCGTTCTCTTCCCCTCCTACTCCTGTCAACAGAATCCCAGATGTTCCACCCAGTCTCAGGGAACAAGCAATCGTAGAGGTCCAAAGATTGCTAGAAAAAAGAGTCATCCAACCAGTCCCAGCAGACCAACTTGGATTCGGAACTTACTCAAGATTCTTTTTGGTACCAAAGAAAACAGGGGACTGGAGACCTATCTTGGACCTCAGCAGACTCAACCAATTTGTAAAGAAAGAGAAGTTCTAAATGGTCATGCTTCAGTCCATTCTTCCCTTCCTAGGGAAAGGCAATTGGATGTGCTCCATAGATCTCAAGGACACGTACTATCACATAAAGATGAACAGATGCTCCAGGGATCACCTGTGTTTCCAGCTGGGAGCCAGTCATTACCAGTTTTGAAACCTGCCCTTTGGTCTCACTACAGCCCCCAGAGTGTTCACCAAATGATTGGCAGTGGTCACGGCTCACCTGAGGCGTCTAGGATTCCAGGTGTTTCCATACCTAGACAATTGGCTCCTCACCACTAACACCAGGCATCAATTGACTCAGGCAACACAATATACTCTGACACTCTGCCATCAGTTAGGCATCACAATCAACTTCGAAAAGTCTGCCTTATCGCCATCGCAGCTTACCATTTTTATAGGAGCAGAGTTAGATACCTTAACCATCACTCTACATCTTCCAATCGAAAGAGTCTCACTTCTTCACCAACACGTCATCTCACTGGTGTCAAAGAACAAATCTAAAGCAGCAGAGGTCTTGAAGGTGGTAGGTCTGATGGCGGCAGCAATCTTGGCTGTACCACTCGCAAGGATGCATATGCAAATCCTTCAATGGCTCCTTTTTGCTCAGTGGTCTTACCAAAAGCTACCGATGCACCATATGATTCTCATCACAGATTCTTGCAAGAGAGATCTTCGGTGGTGGTTGACGTCTCTTCATGTCACAATCAGAAGACCCTTTGTTCTCCCCCCCAGTAGCCACTGTGACCACGGATGCTTCCCTGATAGGGTGGGGGGGGGGCATTTTCAGGGAAAGACTGCCCAAGGCACATGGACGGATCAAGAGTCACATCTGCATATCAGTGTTCTGGAGTTGAGAGCGGTACTTCTGGCGTTGCAGTACTTTCAGGACTCTCTTCCTCTAGGAACAATTGCAATTCAGACGGACAACATGTCAGTGGTCTGGTACTTGAACAAACAAGGTGGAACCAAGTCTTACCCCCTTTGTCGAGAAGCCCTCAGGGTATGGCAATGGGCTGTGTCAACCCACCATTTTCTGATAGCAATGTACATCCTGGGGAAATTCAATGTGATAGCGGACAAGCTGAGCAAGGCAATACTCTTGCCTCATGAGTGGTCTCTCAACCAATGAGTTGCGGATTTGATTTTCCGCAAATGGGGCCAGCCTTCCTGCAACCTCTTTGCCAGTCACAGCAATACCAAATGCAGAAGCTACTTTGCCCTAATACCACTTCCAGGACATTCCCTGAGAGATGCATTCATACAGGATTGGCCTCCGGGTCTCCTATATGCATTCCCACCTATTCCATTAATACCCAAGGTTTTACATAAAGCAAAATTGCTGGGAAGGACAGTTATCCTCATAGCCCCCTACTGGCCTCGACAGATTTGGTTCCCCTTCCTTCACCATCATCTTCTGGAGGATCCATGGATCCTGGACCCAGTTCCGGATCTTCTGACACACCCGTCAGGGGACCTCCATCCTTCACTGCAGTCCCTAAAGCTGACTGCTTGGCTAATCCACTTCCCTTAATTGGTAGGCTTCATTCACTCTCAGATGATATATAAGACAAATCCTTTTGTCTTCTCACAAGCCATCCACCAGGAAACTATACCGCAGTAAATGGAACAGGTTCTCAATCTGGGCCAATATACAGAAAATCAACCCTTTCTGAGCTCCTCTATCATCCTTTTTAGAATTTTTGACAAAGATTTTTAAGGAAGGAGCAGCAGCTGCCACAGTTCGAGTCCAGTTAGCTGCCATATCAAATTTCCACCTTGGATTCAATTGGTTGAACGTTATGGGCCATAAGTTATCTAAGGCTTTTCTTAAAGGGGCTATTCACAGGAGACCTCCTGTCAAAATCCCTTATTCTCCATGGAATTTGAATTTTATGCTGTCTCAAATAATTCACCCCCCCCCCCTTCAAACCAGCATCTTCTTGTAATCTCAAATATTTGTCCTGGAAGACTATATTTCTAGTAGCCATTACTTCTGCCCGCAGAGTGTCAGAACTTCAAGCATTATCTATCAGACCTCCTTATATGCTTTTCCATGCTGATAGAGTATCTCTCAGAACAAACCCATCCTTTTTGCCTGAAGTCTGTTCTAAATCCAATCTCAATCATGTCATTGAGTTGCCAGCCTTTTTTCCCAACCACTCTAGCAAATTGGAATACATGCTGCACAAACTTGATGTACACAGACAGCTCAGATTTTATCTTGACAGAACTAAGGATATTAGAAAATCAGATCAACTTTTCGTATCCTTTTCGGAGACCAGAAAATGTAATCCAGTGGCTAAAACAACCCTATCTAAGTGGTTATCAGAATGTATATCCTTGGTTTATGCGAATGCAAACATACCATTGACACACAAACCTAAGGCTCATTCTACCAGAGCCGTTTCTACGTCTTCTGCCTTTCAAGCTAAATTGCCCCTTGACAATATTTGTGCTGCAGCCACTTGGTCTAAGCCTCATACCTTTATCACGCATTACAAAGTAGATAAGGCATCCAGGGACAGGTCTTCCTTTGGTCCCACGGTACTGAAAAACATACCTCCATGAGCCACCCAAGATTGAGGGTGCTAGGGACGCTACCCATCAGTGAGAATTAACGGCGAGATTTAACAACTTCACATAAAGAAGTTATGTACTCACCATAACGTTCCATGTGAGTTGTTTATCTCACCTTTATTCTCATGTCCCTCCCTTCTTCCCCTTCCTGGCTGACAGTTGACTTAGAGGCTAGTACCATCCTGGTTATTCAATACTTCTTCTCCTTTGGGAAGTGCTTCCTTGTAGAAAAAAAAAAAAAAAAAAAGAGTATATATACTCGCAGCAAACAAGATCTGAGATAATTCCAGCAGTGCATTGTGGGATAAGGGACTTGGTCTCGAGCTACTGGCAAACCTTGAGCTTTGCTTTTGGCCGTGTCAGAGACGAGGATTGGCTCCGAACCCATCAGTGAGAATAAAGGCGAGATAAACAACTCACATGGAATGTTATGGTGAGTACATAACTTCTTTTTCAATTGGTAAAAGGAAATAAGTTTAAAATATTTCTCTTAAACTTAAAATGTTGAAAAAGTAATAATTTTGAAGTACTTTCAGTAAATGTAGATAGTATTATTAGTATTGTAAGTAGGATATGGATGCCAGAATAGTCTTCTAAATGTGATATAGATATTATTATTATTATTATTATTATTATTATAGAAGATGTAAGCCTGACAAGTGAAGAAGGATTGCAAACAGAAAAAATATGTGGTGGAAAAATAATATGGAATTTAAGAAGTGAATGTTGTTCTGGAGTGGCTTTATTATATGGGAAAATAGTAAAAATATTAGCTGTAATACTAGTAAGGATGGGAAGGTTAACTCTTGTGGATGTGAGGTGGATATAGAATATATTTATAGAATTACAACATTGTACACATATACAAATGGCAAGAAAAGAGAGAAAAACTGTGAAATCAAATAAATTATGCTGGCGGTTAACATGAAAGTTATCATTGCAGGGGACTTTGTAATTTTAGGGGAAAATGTAAACAGAAAGGGAAATATGTTGTTTGTTTGTTTGACTTTTCGGCTTTTCCCTGTTAGGGGTCGCCACAGCGGAACTCCGGTCCGCTAATGATTGGCGGTCAATTTTTATGGTGCCGAGTTGCCAGCCCGACGCCCAACCTTCAACGAAGGTATGCCCATTCATGCATATCTTTCGGAAGCCACTCAACCACAGGGAGGACATGCAGACTCCACACAGAAGGCACTCCAGCCGAGAATCGAACAGGAGAACCTCTTGCTGTGAGGAAACAACGCTATATGTAAAATATACAATAACCGATAAAATGTGGTAAGTTAGTTGCATGGAATAAAAGCCAATGGACTTATAAAAGAGGGGCAATTGGCTCTGAAATTGATTATTTTGTACTGTTGGAAGGTTAAGTGTGACAGATGGTGATACAGTAGAGACAAGTTTTTCAGATCATTTAGCAATATGGATGGAGGTGATGAAAAAAATGTAGTATATTAAAATGGGAAAGGGAATAAAAAGAATAAATGAGAAATTGTGGGATGAATTTGGAGAGTGGGGAGTATTGCAGATATGGAGGGATCATATAACCATGAGAGACATTTATAAAAATTGGTTTAAATGGTGGATTGAATTTAAAAATAAGTATGAAAAGTGTTTCTTTATATGGCAGGATAATACAAGAAAGTAAGGGAAAGTGAAGTATGGAAAGATGTATAGAAATGTACTGGAGAATTTAGAGATGAATACAAGACAGTATTATGATATGGAAAAAGAAATATATAAAATAAATAAAAAAATAAAGATATTAATTTTTAAGCAGAGATATTATTTACAAGGGAGAAGGGAGGAAATGGTTGCATTTTTGGTAAGATAGTTAAGGAGGATATCAGTATAATGAGGGAAATGAAAAATGTAAAAGGAGATGTAAGAATACCAAAATACCATATTGCAAGTATTGCAGTACCATTTCTCAAAAGTATGTATACAAGTAAAAAAAAAGAAAAGAAAAGGGAATGGAAAGTAAAAAAAAAATCAAGAAATAGTTAAGTAAGAGTTTGATTAAAACAAATAATATTAGTGAATTAGATGAAGTACTTAGAAAAGTAAATATTGATTCAGTATCAGGTCCAGATGGTATAGATTATGTGTGATGATGTGAGGTATTGCCAGCCATGCCAGGAGAAGTAAAGCAGTGGGTGTGCAACATATGCCAGCACAGCTAAATGGAATTTTGTAAAGAATTATATGTCATTTGTATATCAAAGTGGTTTGTACAGATGTTTGCGTTGAAACTGTATTTGTAAAGTTGCTTGTGTTAAACATGTACCAACAGTGGGTCCTGATTCTATTGTAACTGAATTAAATGTGTATGTTTCAACAGAGGATACTGCAATAGAAGAGGTTAATCTCAGTTCCAGCTAACTTTGAAAAATTGTTGAAATTAAATTAAGCCATAAAGATTGTTTCTTACAGTTCTGGTTGTAGCCATAGACAAAATGTCTCAGAAACTAAGTATTAGGAAGCCTTCTGTATTGTCTATAGCAAGGCTCTAATTGCTTTGCTGTTAGGGTAGAGGTTTGAAATTGTTTCATGACTTATAGGAGCTGCAAAAGATCTGTGAAAAGTTCTGTCTGTGTTTATAGCAACACATAGGTGCTAAAATCCTGGCAGCTTCTAGTGTTGGTGATAGTATGGGAAACAGAGTTATATGACCAGATGTGATGTCATTCTGTAAGCTACCCCAGAACTAATATTTGGATGTTATATGAGAAGTCAGACTGAGCAGTCTGTTTCTTAGAACCTGACATAGAAGGATTTATCACATACTTCATCTTGCCTTGCTCTAGTAAGTGAACCAGGGAATAGTAACTCTTTAGATTACTCAGGAAAATATAGTGAGCTTAGTTAAGTATTGTTTTTCTGTAACTGTGTGAATCTATTCATCTGTGTTACTTTAATATTTCCTGTGATTGAAACTCTGATGTTTAATGTAAATAGATATTTAGTATTTTCATGTTCTTTTATTATTTATTATTAAATATGTTTAAACTTTTCATTGTGGCTGGCCCTTTTAGAAAAATATTTAAGTTTTGAGAGTATTTGCATATATTTATTTGGGGATAACTCTGGCCACTCCTGAAGGCCTTGCTGTTTGGTCAACATTACCATTTGTATTAATATTAATTTCACTCAGTATAATTTGATACCCTTTTAAGAGTCTTATAGTAAGTGACTGGTGGTAGTGAATCTACCTTATAGTCTGGGCAAAGTAGGTAGAGTGGGTTATCTCTGCCAGCTTTTCCCAGGTGTGTGTGGTGTGTGTGTGTGTGTCTGTGTGTGTGTGTGTGTGTGTGTGTGTGTGTGTGTGTGTGTGTGTGTGTGTGTGTGTGTGTGTGTGTTTCTGTGAAAATTAAATCTCAAAGAGTGTGTGTGTCAGCTACTTGAAGCAGGGACATGAAGCACTGGTTTCACAGAAAGGGTGCTGGAAGACTTGGCTTGGACACTCGGCTGAGGACTTAACCCTACAGCTGTGCTAATGGGGAGTCTTACTGGAGACATGGAGGGAGACAAAAACCCAGAACCCAGGCTGAGTGTGTTCCCTGTGTGCTCTTAAGTGAAGTTGTGTTTGATGCAGAGAGGTATGCATCTGAAAATACTGAGCGTATCCATTTGTATTCCAAGTTAACATCCCTCTCCAGTGTTGGTGGTGAGGATTCAGGCTCCTTGATTACTGGCCCAAAGTGGGGATGTCACAGTTTGAAATATACAAGAAATTAAGGGACTGACAAAGAGAGTATTTTATAAGAAAAAGGAATGAATTGCTGAACAAGAGGTTTATTTATGAGTGGAATATTAAAATGTATATGGAAGAAAGATAGAATGAGATAAAAGTTGGAGAACCATCATGTTAAATAATATAGATTATATATTTTTTGAGAATAATACAGAGGAGAATGGAAGATTGAAGGACATTATGGAAGAAGGTATATATGGCATAGAAAGAAAGGGATCTCGGGAATTGTTATTAGTGGTTCTAGAGATTGCAGAAGATATTATAGGTAAAAGGGAATGTGTGAAACATATGGCAGGTAATATTAGTAAGACATTTGATATATTAGGACATGATGCTTTGTGGGAAGTTATGGAAAAGTATGGAATAGGTAATACAATTAGAAGAGTTTATATGTTAGCTTATTAAAATGATAGAGTAAGAGTATTAGTGAATGGATGGTTGAGTGAAGAAATATGCATGAACTGCATTATAAGACAATGATGTCCCATAAGTGGGATATTGTTTGCAGTGGTAATGAATGCAATAGTGAATGAAGTGGCTTATAACATGAAATATGCTAGATATGTAATGCAAAAGGAAGTAGTGATTCCACTATCTTTAACATAAGCAGATGATATATTAGTGGTTGCTAAGAATAATGTATGGGTGAAGGAAGTTTTGGTTTGTCTGAATTAATGTTTAAAGGTAATGGGAATTACTAGAATAAAGATAAAAGTAAGGGATTTGGTGATATAAAAATTGGAGGGTGGTTTTTTTCAGTGAATTAACCATCATTATTAGGAATTAAATTTTGGAAATATTAGCTAGTTATGAGGCAATGGGATGGTTTGATAAAAGAAATGAAATATGTCTTATGTTGAGGACTTATAGATTAGCATTTAAGAAAAATGCTTATTTGGCAGATTCTGTTTGAATGGAAAGAATAGCGCATATGTCAAATGTTTTATCCCTCCATCCATCCACGACCCCTTTTTCCCATTTTTTCACATGGGGTTGGGGTGTCACTTCATATAATACCAGAAAAGTATGAAAAAGAAAATGTGCAATGTGAAAAGAGGTGTGTTACATATGAGTGAAGATGAAGGGGGGTTGGGGCTATTAAATCCAGTTTATTCTGCTTCTTTAAATTTGTATGAAGTACTAAAGTGGGTAAATGAAGAGAAAGTGGAGTTAATTGTGATAATGTTTAAATCGATGTACAAAAAATGCTGAGAAATGAATAAATAAGAAAAAGAAAAAAAACGTATAAATGAAGAAATTAAAAATTATCAGGCAAAAATACTAACATGGAAAGTAAACAAATTGATGGTATAGAGAAAAATAGAAGGATGTGGTTTAATAATGTAAAGAAATATTATTATAATGTAAATCCATGGGAAAATATACCAGAAGTGATAAAACCATTAAAATAAGGAAAAAGTGGTCCACTAAGATTGTGAAGTGTCAGAATTTTCTATGGAGAGCATGCTATATGCAATGTAAACATAATAATATGCTACTTTTAGATCCCTGCAAATCTTTACAGCTTCATTAGAAGACTTTTGTCATCCTTTTTCAGATGTGGAGTCCATGGTTGCATAGAAGAGACACTTGCAGGACTTTTAATTTGGAGCAGTCGATATTTCATGAGTATTGTGTAATTAACTTCATGTAACATTTTTGATTAGCTTGCAGTGGGTATACCTGGGAAGGTAAAACGTTTGCAAGGATATGCGGTACTGCCACTGAGACTGGACCTTCAGGCATTTGTGAAGCCCGCTCTGTAAGTAAATGAACAATTTTTTTTTTTACAAAAATTTTGCTGTTTCATTTAACAATCAGACTTGCTCATAAAATACATAAAACAATTGGAGGTACATTACTGGAAAAAACTGTTCAGTTCAGTTTCAGTGTGTTAGATATTGTATCCAGCCAAGCAGTAATTGATGCAGCTTTAAAGTCTGAGTCTAATTATTTCTGCATATCCCACAGTGTCTTACTACTTTATCTAGAATTGATCTTTAAATGTGTCATTAATAATATAATGCAAGAAAATGCATTTTTTTAAATTTAGCTATATAGCAGTCAGTGTTAATCAGATTGCTTGATCACTTATTTGACTCCAGGATGAGGTGCCATCTATGCCAAGGTTGCATGTTCTTCCTGTGTCTTTGTGGGTCTTTACTGGAATTTTCTTGGTTCGTTGGTTCATAGTTATATACTAGGCTAACAACCACTAGGGCCTTTATAAGCCTAGCCATGCAATCCAACTCAGTTGTGTTCCTATGTATCATGGGTGTTTGTTAGGAGGGAGTATGTTGGTTAAGATGTTTCAAGAGGTTATTGGGGGAGTATGTTAGTTTGAGCATTAATGTCACTTAAATAAGGTTATGGATGGACTCTGCCTCAGATGGATGAGGAGCCTGTTCCAGAGCATGGGAATCCTTTGAGACACATATCTGTTTCACCATCATGTCTTATTTATATAACAAATTTAAATCCTTGGATCTAGGGATTCTGATGCTGTTCATTTTGTGGATGTGTAAAGGATCCATCATAGCTGGATCTGAGGATGCCTTGTATGCCAGGCATAGATTGCTTCTCAGTAACCTGTAGAAAACAAGAGTATAGAGATAGGGCTTTAAGGCAATCCATATAGGACATTGTGTTTTTACCCTAGATCCTTCTGGTAAGGAAGTTTTGTGGGCATTCCAACTATTGCATATGTTTGTTCAGCTACATGCCAAAAAGGGGCATTGTACTCAATAATGGGTCTGATAAGGGCCGAATAAAGTGGCACTATGACTTTCTTGAACCTGGATGCCATGCCCTTACTTATACATTAGGCTATGACTTCCTTGACCTGGATGCCATGCACTTAGTTATAAGTTAGGTGATGTAGAATGATTTTCTTACTACCTTGGCCACATGTTGGTCAAAGGCTAGATTACTGTCTACTTTTGTTCCCAGATCCCTAACTACTGGGTTGTTCTGAGTCACAGACTAAGCAAATTAAGGTGAAAAGTATCAAACCCAGTACCCAGAGTACAGAAATTAGCTCAGAAACAATTCAGAGGTTTAGTTCTCTATGCTATCAGACTAATGTAGAGACATCTACTCAGATAAGTAGGCAGTTGAATATATTAAGGTTCTTAAATGATGTTTATATGATCTATATATTGTAAAAGAATATAAGTGCATTTGAAGCATTTTGGTGTTCTGAGGCTATTCTAAGTTTAACAGAAATATACTGTATTCTGTATTAGATCACTTTGCTAGTGGCAGTCCTGCCTGTAGTGATAAGGAAAAAGGTAATATTGTAGACAGTTTTATAGAGGGTAGAATTTTTTTACACCTTGCAGTAGGTATGAAATGACAAAGACATGACAATTTAGAACCAAACACGTAGATATTTAGAAGATTAACTTACTGGATTTGCAAAGTGAGGTGTTGAGAGAAAGTCATAACCCATTAGAAACTAAAAGAACTAAAGAACATGTTTTTTATTAGTGCTGATTTCTAAGTTTGTTTCATCAGGGTAGATTTAAATCAGAGTGAGATATTGTTGCATCAGTGACTGGTTGAACACATCATTTGGGCTAGAATGTAGTAATAAAAGATCTTCTTTCTGTATAAGTTATAGTAGATAGGTAAGACAGCGCCATAATAAGAATGCATAATGTTCAACATTAGATCACTGTTGTAGTAGACTAAACTAATTATGTTATATCCTGCCCAGGATATGACCATTGGCCATCTTTCAGAGCTTTGGGGCACCTTCCATATGCCCGAACTGCCAGAGGTTTGGGCAGAGCTTTATAAAAAGCAGTTTAGGCACAAAAACTTCAGTGCCTTATTGTCACTGAAGAGTGCTTCCACTGCAGACTTCATGTAACTGATAGTCGACTAACAATCCTTCATGCCTGGGCAGATAAGTACACTATTGAGAAAACCTTCATATTCTTCATTTTTCTGAAGAAAACTTTAATTTTTGTGTGAATGTAATAGGTTTATACTAAGAAATTATTTTTAATGGAATGTCATGCTTGGAAGGGGAGTTTTACTCTGTGAATGTTTAAGTGAAAAACATACCCTCAACCTCTTAGCACAAGAAATCTGGACAAAGTTTAAATTAATCAGGGAACAAAGGCCCAAAAATAGGGAGAGATTTTAAATATTGCTCTTATAAACTTGGAAAATTGCTTGAATAACAAGATTTGTGTTAAACATGCATTTTCTGAAGGATATGAAATCTGAAACTCAAATGTATGTCATTTAGTGACTTCAATCCTCAGTGACTCGCCAGAAAACCACATTTGTTATGAGGAAAAGACCACAAAATATGAGGTAGAAATCTGGGCATTCTGCGAAAATATAGATATTTGAGAGGTATGGAATGAGAAAACTGTGTAAAGTCTGTTTTTTACTGTTTTTTCTTAATATTTTTGTAGAATTAGGGGCAGGGCATTGTGCTTTTGGGGACTGGCGCTGGAGTTTTTTTATTTAAAAATCATTACTTTCCTGTCAGGAACTTTATTGAATCCCACAGACTCTGCCTCCTGTCTTTTAGGCTTCTCTTTTGGCTGGACCACATAGCAGTTATTAGTTTACTCAGCTCTTCCTTCACCCATCTACAAGAAGTTGAGAATTGCTAGGGACTCTGTGGGTGTCATACCGTTTTTATTACTGCCTCAGTCACAGATGGGTACTGTTGTGCCCAGAACTGATTCTCCAGACTGCTCATCATGTTTCTCAATCCCTCTGGTGTAGCTCCTGAGGATACCACTAACAACCAGGAGTCAGACATGCAATATGTTTCTGACTGGTTATTCTCACTATGCAAGGGAGAACCACTCTTTTCTGCCTCAGGATAAAGGGCAGCTGAAGGCCTACTGAATAGCCAGGCTAAGATTCATGATCCCTGGTATAGTGCTTCTTCCATGCATTGTTTTTTTTTCCAAGGAGTCTCCCAGAAAAAGAAAGAAAAGTTAAAAATGTTTATTCTTCTGTTTCTATTATTATAGAAGAGAAGGCTTGCTGGGATTTGCTAAGAAATTAATTCCTGTTTTTAATATTTCAAATTCTGTTTCTTCACTTACTTCAAATAATAAAAAGAGTTTCCTCTCATTCTGGCACTCTTTCTCAGTCAGATCAGAGAATGGAGTGGACATTTTTATTTAATAATTTCTCCATAAGCTGAAGCTTCTTACTCTGAGGAAAGTGTTATTTCAGATTTCACTCCAGAAGAGCTATCTTTTTCAGACATCTTAGCTAAAATGAAAGAGGATTTTTGCCATGAAAACAGAATGAAGTCCCTATTTTCTGGCAGAAGTATTATGATTTGTTACAGCTGGATATTTCACAAACTGCAACTGTCTCTCCTGCTTTAGCAGCTTCAGAGGATGTTTTCTTAACAATCTGCAGTATACCTGACAGTCAATCTACTTATCCTAAAGCATCTGATAGGTTATAAAAAGTACCTCAAACTCATAAATATTGGTTTTCTAATCCTAAATTAGAGCCTGCAATTATTGCCCAAAGACAAACTTCTGCTGCTAAACAGATTGTTAACGTTAATCGCATTCCCTCTGGTAAGGACAAGAAAGGTTCTAATAGATTTGGAAGGAAAGTTTATTCTTCTGCCACCATAATTTTTAGAATCAATCTTCTTCGGCACAACAAGTCAAAACCCGGGGCCGGAAATGGCAAGGAACGAATTTGTACGGCAGTGGTGGCAACAACAGAAGAAGGAAGAATTAATGGTAGTTTTTATTGACTCAATTGGTGACTCTATTTGTAATGTTAATGTAAAGGCTTGTATTTCACCCAGGTATGTGGTGGATGAGTTCATTCAGAGCATTCGGATGGACTTAAAAATCATTAATCTCTCTGACTTAAATGTAAATAATGATGTAGAAGCTTTGTTACTGAAGGGAACAAAATTTGTTCCAACATATTTTCCAACTTTAGCTGATATTATCTTGGAAGAAAGTCATTTTTCAAGAAAATTGCATTTAAAAGTGTTTTTCCAAAATCATGCATTCATAGCCAATGACAATGCTGGGGTCAGTGATGTAAGTGATGTTGATAACTTAAGTGTTTGCTTTGATGACTCATTATTGAATGTTTCTCTACATGTCAATGAATTTTGCGACACTTTGTTTCACTCACCTGAGGGGAAAGTAGAGGCCACATTAGTCATGATAGGGGCTTTTGCACAGGTTATGGCACAGGTTATGGCAGGTTAAGGGTTCCACAAATCCCTCACTGGAGTGATTGTTTCCCCACCTACATTGTCAGCAATGGTACATCAATTTGAAGGTGCTCTGTAGAGAGAAACAGAATTAGAATATAAAAAATTTAGACAAAGACACAAAACATATAACTTGAATAAAAATGAGTGGTTAGCTTTAAATCATTTAAGAGATATAAATGATAGCTATGTTTACATGCAGGCTGACAAAGGTGGGAGTTGGGTGATTTTATCTAGAGCAAAATATAATGCTATGGCAGATGAGTTGTTGAGGGATCAATCTGTCTATACTATGGTGTCAGGAGATGTCATCTCCATCTTTAATGGTGAATTATTGGAACTTTTGGAAAGGGGTGAGAGATTGGGATTTTTCACCTCTATGGATGTCAAGAAACTGTAGGTGAGAACCCTAGAGATGCCAATTTCTTCATTAGCCCCAAAATTCATAAATGCTTAAGTAATCCACTGAGTAGGCCAATAGTATCAGGAAAGGGGTCTTTTTTTGCAGAATGTCAGCTTTTTTTTTTGATTATCAGTTAAAAGCATACTTGAGTAAAGTTATATCTCACATTAAAAATGGTAAGGCTCTATGTGATTTGATAAGAGGCATGAAGTGGAACACTGAATACTATTGGGCAACTGTGGATGTGAAAGCGCTTTATATGAGCATTAAAAATGTTTGGGGTTTGGAGCAGTTGGCAAGTTAATGGGGGAGGGTTCACACACAACTTTATATTACAATTGCTGGAATATTCTTTAACACATAATTGTTTCAAGTTTAACAAACAGTATTTTTTACAAAAAGAAGGCACTGAGAAGGGGGCATCATATGTCCTTTCCTATGGCATCATTTTCATGAATCTGTCTATTTACAGTACTGAATTTTTTAGACATTGTGTGATAATTTACAAAAGATATATAGATTTGTTTTTCATCTGTGGGGGTAATATTTCAGAGTTTCAAGAGTTCGTGGACACCTTAAATAATAACAACAATTTTGGGTTGGGGTTCACATACAAAATTGATAGGGAAAAGGTCCAATTTCTTGATTTAGAGTCCCTTGTGACAGATGATGGAGGAATATCTTTCAGGCCTTTTAGTAAAGAGACAGCTGTCAGTATTTTTTTTATCAGCTGATAGTATGCATCCCCCTCATGTATTGGCTTCACTTCTTTTTGGAGAGTACAATCATATTTTTACTAATACCTGTGATAAGCATACTGTGAAAGAGGAATTTTTGAAAGTCAGACATAAATTGTTGGAAAAAGGTTATGCTTCACATATTCTTGACAAAGTTGAAAAAAGATCTGGGAATTCATCATTAATGACATGCAGTTCTTGTAATAATACACAAGGTGGTTTTAGGGCACATTCAAACATGTAGCTGATGAAGATAGTGAGGAGAAATTTTTTAATTCTAAATATTCCCCTTTTTCTAGGAGTTTAAAGATGGTTGTAGAGAGGTTTTGGCCTATGGTTGCCAATGAACCCACTCTGGTAGGCCTATTCCCCAAAAGAATAATGTTTTCATATAGTAGATTTTCAAATTTGAAGGAACTACTAAATATGAAAAAAGTTAAGGGAAGTTGGGGACATGCAGGGTGCTATTCTTGTGGACATTGTAAGGTATGCAGCAGAGTTCAGAATCTAGATGGAACTTTTTATAAATGGTAAAAAATTTAAGGCCGTTGATCTGTTCAGTTGCCGGTCCTGTGGAGTTGTTTACATCATAGGTTGTGGATATGAACCCACAAGGTGGTACATAGGACAAAGAGGATGGCAAAACATCGCATTATGGAACATTTGGGCGATATCAAACATGGCAGTGTTGAAAATCCTGTGGCACATCATTTTCAGTCAGCTCATGCTGGGACTGACATTAGTTTGTTTTTTAGCATTCTGGCCAAGCCTCTCAACAAACAAGGTGAGGATTTTCTCACTGGGTTATTAAAGTTAGAAACAACGTTTATTATTAATTATGGCACATTATTTCCTAAGGGTTTAAACCAGGAATTTAACATCAATGTTTGGTAACATAATTTCTTATATTCACACCATAATATAACATATCTTATTTAGTATTACTAAAAGGGTATTATTCTCCAGGTTTAAATCTCTATATTTCCATCAAATCCTACCTTAATGCACAGAGATGAGTTTTATAAAATGTATAATACTACAATATAGTAGAAGATAATATGTTATATAGGGTTGACTCACTCCTTACACATCTATTTAAATAGTTTAATAAGTCTATGTTTAAATCTTATTAGATTGGCTCATCTGTTTACTTGTTCCATATAAGTATAAACTAAAAATGAAATGTATACATTATTAGTCTTATTTATATTTAATTATTTATTTATTTAGGCACATTTTCATCTGTCATATGTAAATTGTTTATAAATTGTTTATTAATTCATTTTTCTGCATTTTATCTGCACAACCAAAGTTTACATGTAAATATTCTTGAAATCTATTTGATATGAAATTATAGTAAGCTAGGTTTTATATTTCATATGTAAACTGAAAGTTTTTATAATATTTATACTCTCAGGAAGTGTATTTCTTTAAACTAAAGTGTATCTTTTAAACCAAGGTTTTTAATTGTGCTCATCAATTTATTTATTATGCTTAATTGCTATTAAATAATTAAAGTACTTTATGCCATTATATAAGAACATACTGCTTTGTCAGTACATTCATGGTCTGAGGAAGCGTACTGAAAGGTACGCGAAAGCGCTTACCAAAATAAACATTTGAATTTTATTTTTATAGTCGTGTTGAGTCCGAAGTTTGTTTGCTACACATTTTGATTCGTTTAACCAAGGACTCTTTGTTGCAGTGGTCTATCGTTTTGCTTTATTTAGTATTACGTTATGAAAGGCATTTTAGGGTGATATTTTTTAGGTCGAATATTTTTTGATATTTCAGTATTTTGGGGGGCATGTGTCAAGAACAGGTATTAGCTTTAACAATATGCTATTGTGTCTTCATTTCATTATTAATGTTTCATTTATATCTAATAAGGTCAAAAAATTCTATTGTAGAGAAAATTCTATTGCAGAGACATCAGGCATTGGTATGTATTTATTTTATATATGTGTATTCATATTTCACATATCTTGGGTTTTCTACATTATAATTCATTAACCATCTTTGCATTTTTGAATCTTGTACATTGGAAGTTGAACGTGTATACTTCTTGTAAAGGGTTAATGTGCAGTGTTTAAATTTTTAACACTATTTGTAATTGAATGATGTGTTAATTAGCCTCTCAATCTGTATTTAAAGTTGTATTTGGTGCAAAAATTATTCCTTTGAAAGGCTGTTAAACTGAGGTACCGGGAAGCACTAGTAAAGATTTTATACACCATCTTGCAAATCGTTTTCATTATTTCAGCCTGGTATCCAGTTTTTTGCATGTTTTATGAGGTTTGGTGTTTCTACAGTGTTTTTTGCTCTTATGATTCAGCCAATGCTTTCTCCAGAGCTCCTGATGTTGGGTCAGTTATGAGAAGATTTGCTTGGTTACTTTCTCAAAACTTAACAGAAAGTGTTAAAATTAAATTTTAAATTCTCCCCTTGACAAGAATGTTCCATATGACCCTTCTGCTGAGGTACCTAAAAGATTTGATGAAATGGGGGAATTGATTCAAGGGATGATCCAAACTTTCCAGCCAGGCTTTCCCGAGTTTAATTAAAATGTTCTCTCTAAATCAGCACCCTTTTTCAAAAAGTAATTTAAGCATCAACATGCTAGGAAACAGGATCTTAAAAAACAGTGGCAAGGAGGCTATAAGAATAAAGGGAAAGCCTCCCAAAACCAAGAACAATCCAAAAGTCAGAATGACTACTTGCCTTTTCAGGCCCTTTTTCCAGACTTAAGATCTGCAGCTCAGGTTCCTCCCCTTACCCACAATCCCCCCAACAATCACTCAGATCTTGTTTGCCACTCAAGAGTATAGACGTGATTCATTGTCCCAGACTGTAGTTCAGCTAAGTTCTACTTCTTCTATTTAATTTAAATAGTAGTTTGTGATATTCAACTGTTATATTAGTGTAGAGCTTTTTTCAACTCATCCTTCCTCCACATCTTCTTCCTTACTAGAAGCTTAACAGAAGCCAATGTGGATAAAATGATGAGGAAGTTCCTCAAGACTCAAATTCATTTGGGAGCTCTTCAGCTCCTTCTCCCATCAGACCCATGAGCTTTGGACCCTTTACTTTGCCTGTGGCTACTCCTACCCTGGTACAACCTTCAGTTTCAGGGATGCTGGATCTGAGTTGTTCTGGGCTGTCCATATTGGATCCAAAGTTGCGGTAATCTTTGACTGTGCCATTTCCTTTGACCCAACCAGCACCAATTTCTTCAGAGTTAGACAGATCTCAGAGCTGAAGCTTTGGCATCAAGTCAGGGGATAAGGGTTCAACTGCAAAGCATTTGGAGCTGTCCCTTCCTCTTGGAGCCCTGGTGCTAGATAGCTTGGCTCTGGCTTCAGACTCAGAGCAGAGTCAGGGTGGTGCTCTTGGGCATACTGTTGTGGCAGCTTCAGCTCCTACTGGGGTGGTCTTGGGTTCCTCTTTGGCTTCTACCTTTGAGGAAGTTGGGAGACTTCTCTCCAAGGCCAGAGAATGGACATCTCTATCCCTCTCAGCTCCACTTGTTCCACAACTGATAGCCCTGGGTCCTGATCCTGCACATCTATCCCATTGGGACAGCTGGTTCATACTAGCCTTAAGATGATCCTTGTTCAGGACAACTCTCATTCTTCTGAGTCCTCTTCAGAACTTCCCTCTGCAGAGGCTTCTTATAAACATAAGTGTATGTGGAGACACATAGAATCCTACAAGGCATCTCTAATAGAACAATATAGATTTTAATGAAGGGGAGGGGTCCCCCAGATCAGTACCCGAGGGCATCTTATTAGAGGAGATCCATAAGCTTCTCAGACAGAAAGGCAGTTGGTCTTCCAAAGCCCCTTATCAGAATCAATCAATTTTTCTTGAAGCTTTTGGTTCCTGCTCAGCTACTTCATAGGTGGTTGCCCTGGATGATGAGATGGTGAATTTAATCTCTTGCTGGGCATAGAAGTAACTGGACATCACAGAACCAATTCCCAGAAAGCCTTGCCTCTAAAGACTGGTCTCATTGGAGCAAAGGCCCAGCAATGGATGCCATGGTAGTAGCTGCAGCCACTAAGAAAGAGCTTGCTGAAGTGAGCTCATCTGTCCATCCCCTGAAAGAGAGCATAGGGTTTTGGAGAAGTTTGGTATGTGAATTTCCACTTCAGCTACTTTTCTGTTAAAGTCACTAACTTATTTGCCACACATGACTAGGTTTCAGAGAGACTTGACAAAAAAGCTCTCCAAGTTTGTGTCTGTGTCCATGTCAGCAGAAGACAGAGTGCAACAGAAGCTGTTTCAAGAGCTTCAGGTACAGGCATTACTGTAAGGAGGCATGCCTGGATGCATTTGTGAGATTTCACAGAGCCTTTTAAGATGTCTTTCATTAATGACCTATTTGATGGCTCAATTTTGTTTAGCCCTAAGGTCAAAGACACACTTTCAAGGAGCAAAGAGGAAAACTCTTTCTGCAGTAGGCATATGTTTTTTTACCCCCAGGTGACTTTATCTAGAAACCAAAAAAGGGGGTAAAAAGTTGTGGTTTCAGAAGTCCTAAGGGTTATCTCAGGATTTTTCTGGAGATAGATTCCCCCCTTGAGGCATGGGGGTATTCGAATGGCAGACATTGCTCTTGTGGCAGAAGAGGACAACAGAATCAAGGCTTCATGGGTCCAGTCTCTGAGAGGCCTTATCAGTACTCCTGAATGGTTGCCCAACTGCTGCACTCTGGAGACAATTGGGAAAGGGGGGTGCTTGTCTCTGCACTCACAAGCCTGAACATCTATCAACAAAGATGTCTGAATGTAGGCAGTTATTACCAGAGGCTATTACATTACCTTTCTCTATCCATCCCCACCATGAAAAAACTTCTCAATGTTCTACCCTGTCAAAGAAAAGCAGCAGTTGTTGTTGCATCTTTCGGCTTTTCCCGGTTAGGGGTTGCCACAGCAGTCCGGTCCGCTAGTGATTGGTAGTTGATTTTTACATGCCGAGTTACCAGCCCTGATGCACAACCTTCAACGAAGGTATGCCCATTTATGCATGTCTCCACGCAGAAGACGCTCTAGCTGAGAATCGAACCGGACAGCATCTTACTGTGAGGCAACAACGCTACTGCAGCACCACCACCGCGGATAAAGAAATGAAAAGCAGCAGTATTAGAGACAAAAAAAAGCTGCTTGACAAGCGAGTCATCCAAGAGGTCCCAGTAGTCCAGCAAGGGTTTGGAACTTTTTTGAGTTTATTTTTAGTGCCAGAAAAGAATGAGGACCTAAGGCTAATTTTGAACCTTAGCCACTTGAGTCAGTGTGTCAAGCACAGAAAGTTCTGGAAGGTCACAGTACAGTCCATCCTCCCCCTTCTGAGGAAGAATGATTGGATGTGGTCTACATACCTTCAGGATGTGTACTACCACATTATTTATTTATTTATTTATTTGCATTTCTTTATTCATTTGCATTTGTTTACTGGGAAGGTCCACTGGGCCATAGTGAACCCATGTTCAGTGGAGGCCTGAAAAATAAGCTCCACACTAAAATGAACAATACATAATATAAGCATAACACAATACATAATGTTCACAATATACAACACATAACGTACTATATGATCATAGGAGGTTACTAGGCTAATGGCCCTGGGACCCTTACAAGCCTAGACAAGAGTTTATCTCCACAAAGAAGCCTCAGGCAGCACCTGTTGATGAGGGACACATTTGAAACTCCTGGGACAAACTTGTGATTTCCCATCCACTCATCAAGATTGCACTTGAAGAGGGTCAGTAAGGTACTCTCTTTGACATGTATGGAAAGTCTGTTCCAGAGACAGGGCAGCCTCTGGGAGACAAACCTGGCTCTCCAGCAGGTTTTGTTGATGTCGCATATTAGATTCAGGCCTTTTGAGTGGGTAATGTGCGAGGGGTTAGACGTATGCATAACTGGTAGGGCAGGGTTCGAGATTGCCTTGTAGGTGAGACACAGATCACCTCTGAGCAATCTGTACAATACCGAGCAGACTGATAGTGATTTGTGCCTGTCCACGTAAGACAGGTGTTGGAGGCCATGGATTCAATTTGTGAGATATTTTTGTGGCCTTTCCAGTTCATACAGATGTTTGAAGAGATACATACCAAATAGGGTGTTATACTCAATTACTGGTCTAATGAGGGAGGAGTATAATGAGGTAATAACCTCCTTTTTTCCAGATGCAATCCCTTTACTTATGAGATTAACCAAGTAAAAGGCTTGTCTGACCACTGCCGTTACATGATGGTTGAATGTGAGATTGTTATCAACCTGAGTACCCAGGTCTCTCACCGCAGGTTGTGTGTTAAGGGGTTGCTGTTAATGTGATCAGCAGGGGCCATGTTTTTGCTGAATGGTATGATGATATTTTTTATTTTATTTACATTTGTTGACCGGGAGTGTCCGACTGGATGTAGGTCCATTTTCAGCGGAGGCCCAGGGAGAAAAGCTCTACAGTTAAAATAAACAGACAGTAGTTACATCGGATTTGCATAGCGATTAACAATTTGATTAACATAGCAATTAATTACAAACATAGTTACAGATGAAGAACATAATACATCAGTAGACAACTAGAATCTTTATCTCCGAAGTACATAACAGACATTAACAATTGTTACAATAAGAAGTTCCTGCTGTATAATAAGTACTAAACTTATGAGCATCCGAGCTTGCTATAATCAAGGTAGTTAGTGGGGTGGAACGAAAGGTAGTGGTTGGATGGGGTGGGTGATATTAGAGTGGGAGTTGCAAGGGAATAGCCAGCATATTTTTAGGTGCACTTTTAGTTAAGTTTAGAAGTGGGTGCATGATGGTATGGAGGTAATTGTGAGTGGGAGGGAGTTCCATAATTTGGCTATTGCGCAAGAGAATAGTGCTTCACCAGCAGAGTTATTGGCTTTAGTGATCTGTAAGTGATTTTTGTTGCTGGATCTTAGTGGTCTGGTGGTGCGATAGGGTTGGAGTAGATTCTGGAGGGATGGAGCATTTAGTGGATGGTTTACTAGTTTGTGGGCGAGTGAGAGTTGATACCATTGAAGGAGGTGAGGGAGTTCAAACCAGCCCAGTTCAGCAAGTGAGAGACAGTGGTGACTACGGCAAGATGCCCCTGTGGTGAATTTGGCGATTTTATTGTAGCAGGTCTCTATATTTGCATTTAGCTTGAGGCCATGACTTTGACACCAGTCATTAGTTGCTGTGAGACCCTCTTGCAGTATGTTAACATCATTTGGGGAGTCAATGACAGCACCCAACTTACAGTCGCCTGAAAACTTGGTCAGCCACAGGCATTTCATCTTTGCCTGGACCTCTGAGAAGTAGATGCCAAACAGTAGGGGTCCCAGGATAGATCCCTGGGGAACTCCACTAGTGACGGGTCTGCTATCAGAGGTGGAGATGCCTATTTCAACCTTGAGGGTCCTGTCAGTGAGCCAGTTGTCCACCCACCTGATAAGACAGGGATTTACATAAAGTTGTGTTAGCTCTTCAATGATGCTCGAGTAGGAGATTGTGTCAAAGGCCTTGGCCAAGTCAAGGTAAGCTGTATGTACTGACCTTCCCTCATCCAGGGCCTTGGTAACAGTCTCATAGAAGTCAACCAGGTTCAACAGGCAAGATCTGCCCTTGACGATTCTGAACTGGGTGGGGTCAAGTGCTTGCAGATTGCCTATGTCCTTGTTTATGACATCCATAATAATAGGCTCCATAGCTTTACAGATCAGGCTTGTCAAACTAATTAAGGCGATAGTCTCCAGGGTCAGTAGTGACACCACTTTTGGGCAAGGGGATTACAATGGCAGTTCTCCAGTCTGCTGGAATGAAGCCTGTACTTATGTTGTGGTTGAATAGGGTGCTCAATGGCAAAACCAGTTCTTGCTGAAGATGGTGCAGAATACAGACTGGGATACTATCAGGTCCCTTGGAAGTTGTGATCTGAAGTAGGAAGACTTCATTCGTCTGCAACCTGTGGGTATCGGATCCGATCTCTGATCCGAGCCGGCAATTCAAAAGCTTAGGCTCCGAGCTCCTAGCTCCTCCCTCTTACCCATAACCCCTTGCCAAGCCCTGACTGACCCCAGATTTCGTTTGCCGCTTTTCAAGAAGCAACGGAATTCTTGAGCTCCTGGCATGGTTTTGAGATAAGTAGTTTTCTGACAGGAAAATTGTTCAAATTCTCTTTTTTTGTTAAAAATATAGTTAGTGTTGTGTGTGGTTAAGGCTTTCCCTCCCTCTTTAGTTAAATTTCTCGGGTTTTTCGTAGTTTGTTTGTGTGTGTGTGTGTTTAGGCCTTAGGTGTTATGTCTGAAGCCCCTAAGGCTGTCTTTTCGAAATGTACCGAGTGTGGCCATAAGCTGTCCCCAGCAGATGGCCACACTCGTCGTCATCTTGGGGTTGAACACCTGTCTTCTGGTTGTACCATTTGTGCAGGGTTCAACCCCGGCTTTAAGGAACGGAGGTCGAAGTTAGTGCTGGCGGGTCTTTTACCCCAGATACTGCTTCGCCTCTGCCCTCCAGTCAGCAACTTGTTGCTGTGAGTTCTCCCTCTGGCTGGGACTCAACCTCCCTTAAAAATGCCGGAGGAAGGATTCTAGTAGGGAGAGACAGAAGGAGAGGCACAGGGAGAAGCACCACAAGAGGAGAGCGAAGCTTCCAGCTCGGCTCCTCCATCTAAGCGGCTTCCCCTGTGCCTTCTAGCTTTCCTCCTCCTCGGCTCCACTCCCCTCGGTTCTCTCCTGGACCCGAGGAGGAGGAGGCTAGCCCTTCCAGGAGGTCACCGAGGCGGTTCTCTAGGTCCGCTTCGGTGGCCTCCTCTAGATCGACTTTTTCGATGAGCGAAGCTGATATGGACCGGATGATGAGGAAATTCATCCAGGCCCAAATGCAAATGGGAGTGCTCCTAGCCCCCCCCCAACCGGGAGGGGCTGACCCCTTTTTCGCCCCCGTAGCTCCTTCTCCGACCCATACCACGGGTTCGGAGCTTTCGGCGCCGTGCAGATTTGGATCCGGGGGTGGGTCGGATCCGATTGGTCGGCGCACCTCGGATCCGTCCCATCCCTTGAGTGCTTGGTGCCGGACCCGACCTCGGAGCCGAGGCCGGAGCCTCGGATCCGAGGGAGCTGGTGTGTCTTCGGCTCCGTCCAGGTCGGAGCACACTGGTCTCTCGGATCCGACGGTTTCGGCTCCGACTCCGATCCGTACGTCGGATCCGAGTGGGGTCGGCTCGGGGCTTAGAGAAGCTGGCTCCCCCTCGGCTTTCAACGTTATGGAAAGGGCACTGTCGAGGACATCCGGACCCCCGGTCCCTGCCACGGCTCCATCCCGCACTCCATTGCAGTTGGGCCAGGCCCCCACCAGCCGGTCCCAGGGACAGCCCGCCTCGATGTCCCAAGTGGTTCCCTTGGAACATCCATCTGCTGAAGAGTACTCCTCGGACAGCCCCCCCGATGAAGTACCTCGGAAGCGCAAGTGCAAGAGGAGATACATGGACTCCCCTGAGTCTGTCACTGAAGACACGGACTTGGATGAAGGGGAAGGCTCCCCTAGTCACCCCCTGAGGACGTCTCATTTGGAGACATCATGGAGATGTTAAGGATCAGGGGGGGGTGGTTTCCCCCCAAGGCTTCTTCGGACGAGTCTGTGTTCTTGGAGGCATTCGAGGCGGGCCCTTCTACCTCTTGGGTGTCCCCTCCTGCTGACCCCCTGGTAGATCTTATATCTATCAGGGCGTGGAAGGATCCGGACACCATTGAGCCTATCCCAAAACGCCCGGACCGCATTCTTTCTCCTCCATCAGACCGCACCCACTGGAGTAAGGGTCCCCCAGTAGATGCCATGATGATGGCTGCAGCCACGAAGAGGGAATTGGCCCAGGAGAGTCCCTCCGTCCATTCTCCGGGCAAGGAGTCCCGTTTGATGGATCGAATTGGGAAGCGAGTGTTTAGTTCAGCGACCTTCTCCTTGAGAGCGCTGAACTACATGGCGCATGTCATTAGGATGCAGCGAGATCTGATTAAAGAGTACGCTGCATCTCCCCCGGAGTCCATCTCGAGTGAGGATAAGCAGGTTTATTCCACCCGAATGGCCACTCTCAGATCTGTATCCAATACATCTATGCGGCTGCTGTCTCATGCTACTGAGGGAGCCGCTAGAGCCAGCGGAGCAGGCCTTGTCATGAGGCGGCAGGCCTGGCTCCGCCATTGTGATTTTGCTGAGCCCTTTAAGGCGACCTTCGCGAATGCCCCTTTCGATGGTTCTGCCTTATTTGGCAAGACTGTTCGAGACACTTGTCCAGAGCGAAAAGGACGGAAGACGCTGTCTGCCGTCCGAGTCCGCTTCTCAGCTCCCCAGAGGTCCTTCTCTAAGAACCCAAAGGGACAGAAGAACATGTGGTTCCGAAGTCGCAGCAGTCCCAACCTGCTCCGGATAACCAGTCCTTCCGTGGCAGAGGAGGCCGGGGAGGTCGTCGTGCCAGAGGCAGGGGGGCCCCTGGCAGTTTTGGGTCCAGAGAACCCTTCTCTGAGAGGCCCACGCAGCAGCCCTGAAGGGTTGCCCGGCTGTCCGTCTCTGGAGGCAGTCGGGGCGGTTTCGATGCACCTGACTTCTTGGGAGTCCATAACAACAGACAGTTGGGTGCTTGACTCATATCCAGAGGATATTCAATACCCCTAATCAAGATCCCCAAATCTCGCAGCCTCCCAGATGTTCCACCCGACCAAAGGAGGCGGCAGCTCAAATCGAGCAGCTGCTAGGAAAAGAGCCATCCAGCGCGTCCCCAGATCAAGCCGGATTAGGGTTTTACTCCAGGTTCTTTTGGTGCCAAAGAAGACGGGGGACTTAAGACCAATTTTAGACCTTTCCCTGTTGAACCTGTCAGTAACCAAGCAAAAGTTCCGGATGGTCACCCTGCAATCTATACTCCCCTTTGAGGGAGAACGACTGGATGTGTTCCATAGACCTCAAGGATGCGTACTACCACATTCGGATGGACAGACGATCCAGGAGGTTTCTTCGCTTCGGCTGGGAGCCAGTCACTATCAGTTCAGGGTCCTCCCTTTGGTCTCACCTCAGCCCCAGGGTGTTTACCAAGGTGTTAGCGGTGGTAGCGGCCCACCTGAGGCTCCAGGGATTACAGGTCTTTCCGCACCTGGACGACTGGCTCCTGACTGCATCATCAAGGCATCTTCTGTGCTCAGCCAGGGATTACTTCCTTCAACTAGCACCAAGGCTGGGCATAACGATCAACTGGGAGAAATCTTTCCTGAATCCAACTCAAATTATAGATTTCATAGGAGGAAGACTAGACACCAGATCAATGCGAGCCTTCCTCACCCCAGACCGTATCGTCAGCCTAAGGTGTCATGTGACAGCAATCCTTCAACCGTCACCAACTGCAGCTTCGGTCCTGAGGGCCCTAGGTTCTATGGCGGCAGCTATCCCGCTTCTAATTCATGCCCGCTTACGCATGCGGGTTCTTCAATGGACCCTTCAAGTTCAGTGGTCTCCTCTTTGTTCGTCTCTAAACGCTCCGATTGCGGTCAGCAGAGCGTGCAGGGACTCCCTTCTGTGGTGGCTTCTTTCACCGGAGCCCCTAGCAGGAAGACCCTTTTGCGCTGCATTTCCCTGAGCCACAGTGACCATGGACGCTTCTTGCCTCGGGTGGGGGGGGCATTCTGCGGGAAAGATTGTCCAAGGCACGTGGAATCCCACAGAGACATCATTGCATATAAATGTCCTGGAAATGAGGGCGGTGCTCCTAGCGTTGCAAGCACTTCACCACGTTCTTCCTACAGGGACTATTGCGATTCAGACAGACAACATGTCCGTAGTCTGGTATATCAACAAGCAGGGAGGAACCAGGTCTTATCCCCTTTGTCGAGAGGCCATGAGAGTCTGGGAATGGGCAATTTCCACCAAACGCTTTCTGATAGCAACGCACATTCCGGGAAAGTCCAACATCCTTGCGGACAAGCTCAGTCGCACCATCCTTTCTCCACACGAGTGGTCCCTAAACCTTCAAGTAGCGAAGAAGATTTTTGCCGTTTGGGGGCAACCCTGTTGCGATCTTTTTGCTTCTCCCTCAAACGCCAAATGCGACAATTTCTTCGCTCTACTTCCCCCACCAGGGGAGTTCGAGGGATGCTCTGGTGCATGCTTGGCCTCCCGGTCTCCTTTATGCCTACCCTCCACTTCCTCTGATGCAGAGGTTTCTGCAGAAAGCCAACAGTTTGGGGAGCAGAATGATTCTCATTGCCCCATTCTGGCCTCGACAACCTTGGTTCCGCTTCGTATGGTCTCACAAAATCAATGCACCATGGATTCTGGATCCAATTTTGGATCTCATCTCTCACCCTCTGGGAATGCCAGTTCCCAATCTGCGGACCCTGAAGTTGACAGCTTGGCTGCTCCAATTCCAACCTTAATTAGGACTCCCGGTATCTCTTCACCGGTCAAAGCAATTTTGGTGGCTGCTCATAAACCTTCTACCAGACAGGTTTATCGGAGTAAATGGAAGAGGTTCTCTATATGGGCAGGGCAGAGAACGGTGGATCCTTTTTCAGCACCTATCTCTGCGGTGCTAGAATTTCTAACAGACCTCTTTCATCAAGGGGCCAGTTCTTCCACGATTAAAGTGCAATTGGCGGCTATATCGCATTATCACATTGGACATGACACAGCTCCCCTTATGACAGCGAAATTATGCAAATCCTTTCTCAAGGGAGTTTTTTTATTAAGGCCTCCAGTCAAGGAGGTTGTACCGCCTTGGGATTTGTCTTTAGTCCTGCAGGCCCTTACTGCTCCTCCCTTCGAGCCTGCAGCTTCTGCTGATTTAAAATTCCTTTCCTGGAAGACTGTCTTTCTGGTAGCTATCACTTCAGCCAGAAGGGTGTCTGAGCTTCAGGCTCTTTGTGTCAAACCGCCTTACCTTTCTTTCTTCCCTGATAGGGTGTGCCTCAGGACCAATCCATCTTTTCTTCCGAAGGTCTCTTCTGAATCCAATATTAACCAGTCAATCAATTTGCCTGTCTTTTTCCCAAGTATTCAAACAAAGGGAATACAAATTGCATTCATTGGATGTTCATAGACAATTACGTTTTATATTAACAGGACAGCTGGCCACAGGAAATCAGATCAGCTGTTCGTCTCCTTTGCTAAATTTGCTCTGGGTAAAGCAGTGTCTAAAGTCACTCTGTCTAAATGGATTGCTAATTGCATATTGCAGGCATATGACACTTCAGGCAGACCTGCTCCTCAGAGGGTTACGGCTCATTCTACTAGGGCAGTTTCTCGTCAGCCGCCTTTAAGTCCCGTGTTTCGTTGGATGATATCTGCTGGCAGCTACTTGCGCCTCCCCTCATACCTTTGTTTCTCATTATAATCTGGATGTTGTTTCCAGAGGAAGAGCTTCCTGTGGATCAGCGGTGCTCGGAACATCCTTCCATGATGGCGCCAAGATTCAGGTAGCTCGTGACTCTGTCCCACAGGTTGCAGACGAATGAAGTCTTCCTACTTCAGATTTAGAAGTTATGTACTTACCAAAAAGTTCGATCTGAGTAGGTGACTTCATTCGATGCAACTCATCCCCTCCATCCCCCTGACCTTTTAAGAGCGAGTATTTATGCTGTTTTAGTATACTGTGGTCAGTATTTGAGGCAAACTCAATCTGAGGTCAGTCAGGGCTTGGCAAGGGGTTATGGGTAAGAGGGAGGAGCTAGGAGCTCGGAGCCTAAGCTTTTGAATTGCCGGCTCGGATCCGAGATCGGATCCGATACCCACAGGTTGCATCCGAATGAAGTCACCTACTCAGATGGAACGTTATGGTGAGTACATAACTTCTAATTCTTTGCCTTGGATAGGGCCTTTAACACTTGATCTACAGAGATGTCAGGTGTGGGACAAGTATTGGGGATGTCAGAAGGGCCTTTGAGGGGATAGGGGTAAAGTTTGCTCTGAACCTGTCTGCTAGCAGGTTGGCTAAGTCAACTGGATCGGTGTAAATAATACTGTTAAGCACTAATTTGGAACAAACCTGGGCTTTTCCATGGAGGTTCCTGATGTAACTGAAGAAGGCTTTGTGGTTTCCCCATGTTTCAGGGGATAGTTTTGATTCATAATTGGCTTTGGAGATTTTCACTACTGATCTAATTTGCTTGTTGAACCTAAGGAGGGAGTTTTTCCAATTTGTAATTTGTTCTTTTTTACCCTTGGACAACAGTTTCTTCCTTTTGTTGTAAAGCCTGTTGATAGAGGATGTCCACCAAATAGGTTTGTGTTTCCTTGAGGAGCAGATTTTAGTTGTTTTGGATATGGCTGAGTCCATGCAGTTGCACTGGTGCTTGTATACTGCACTGGTGTACTGTTCGGCATAGTTGTCTGCATCCTCTGAGGGGGGTGGTGATGTGAAGCTACAGATACCTTCCCTTAGGAGGTTGTAGTCAGTGTCTGAGAAGTTTTTTAGCTTGATTATGGCTGATGGAGAGGTTGGGTGGGATAGAAACTTCGAACAAGACAGTCCGATGATGTGATCTCACCAGGGAAGAACATACTATGGGAGTAGTGCAGCGGTCACCCATGTTGGTGAGAACCAAGTCCAGAATGCTATCTCACCTTGTGGGGGATAAGATGAGCTGGTCTAATGCATTAGAACTGATGAAGTCAAGGAATCATTGAGTGAGTGCATTAGTGCAGGAATAGTTCACACAGTCTATGGTGGGGTAGTTGAAGTCACTAAGGATCATGGAGTTAGGGTGGTACCTTGATAGAGTCAAGTAGATCCAGGTAAGAGTAGTGGGTGTCCTGTGTCATGGAGGGGGGTCTATAGCTGGCTATAACTTGGATGGGTGCATTGCCAACTGTCAGTTGCACCTGGAGTAGTTCCAGTGCATTGTGCCAGCAAACCAGTCTGGGTGTGTGCCTGTCCTTAATGAAGATAGAGACTCCACCACCCTTGGTCTTCCCAGCCTCATTTTGGGGTTGGAATGTGTGGAATGAGATATAGCCTGGTAAGGCAGGGGTGCTGTGACTGCACAGACATTGCCATCTTTATTGCAAGGAAAGCCTCCAGTTAGTGCATTTTTAGGTTAAGGCTCCTAGCATTAAGCAGCATGACCTTCAGTTTGCTTTTTGACAGATCATTTATGCTGGAAGATTTGTCTTTGGGACATTGCCTAAAAAAGGCACAATGGGGGAAGTGAGAGCTTTGGCCAGGATCAGGAATCTCACTGTGACAAGCGGAAGCCATCTCCTATAAAGCATCAAGGCCTGTCAACCATGTCATCCCAGGCAGACAGATACTGGATCCCCTTGGAACGACACCAAAAACTAAGCCAATTATTGCAGTTAATTATTTTTTGTTGGTATTGTGGTAACATTCTCTGTAAAGGTAGGATGCTGCTTAGGCCTAGGGTCATACCTGCCTGGGACACATACTCTGAGAGCTCAATCATGTCTCTCTTCATATAGTTCAGGGAGGTACATCTCAAGTCATTCACACTAACATGGACAATGATAGAATCATACTTGAACTTGTTTTGGAGAGACTTAATTGCATGTGTGATGTGTAGGATTCTGGCACTCGACAGTCAACTGACCGTGAACTCTTCCTTGGCGAGATTGGTGAGGGGGACATAAGTGTGTCTCACAACTGAGTCGCCAATGACTAGTATGTTTGGTTTATTGTTATGCCTTGTGTGCTGTGATAGTTTATTGTTTTGCCTTATGGGCTGTGTTTGGGAGACACTGGTGTGTCTGCTGTATGTGATGTGTTTGGTGTTGTGTGTGGAATGTTTGTTTGTGTGTTTTGGAGGTTTCTGCTGTTTAGGTAAATGTTTATTGAAAACCGCTGCAAAGGTGTGTGTATGTTGTGCATGGCTATGTAATGTGAATGGTGTGGTATTTGTGCTGGCAATCTCCTCTTTGTCAGGAGTACTGGCTGTGACATGAGCATGAGAGAGAGAGAGCATGAATTCCAGGTTACTGATGTAGATGCATTTCTTGCAAGTAGAAGAATTATGTGATAGGAGAAGAGGGCTGTCAGTAAACATGAGGCATTTGCTACACTGACTCAGTATGCCCATGTCGACCAGGCTGGCAGGAGAAACTGATGGGAATTGTCCAGACATAATGTTCTGAATACTTGGGCGGACTTATGGATATAGGGTTTCAATGAGGGGTTGTCCACAACAGTATAGACCACAAAAAACTTCTTAAATGCAAAGTAACTGGCCTGAAGCACAACTGCTAAAAGAAAAACTAAGATGCTACCAGAATAATGATCTATCATGGAATGATCCCCTACTAGAATAAACAAAACTAATAAGAAAAAAAGCACCTTAGACTGGATACTCATTAATAGTCAACCCCAGACTTACGAATCCGGAACCCTCCCTGATGACATAAGCGACCACTCACTAACCTACATTATCAGGCTCAAAACCAATGTTCTCAATCAACCCATATTTAGGACAATCAGAACCAAGAAAAACTTCAACTTGGATCTATTCCAAAGTAATCTTACAACATGCAATTGGTCCCCCTTAAAATACCTTTCTCTTGATGAAGCTGTTGATTACTTTAATGCTAATTTCCTAGCCATACTCAACCACCATGCTCCTACCCGCTCTATCAGGATAAGAACTAAATACGCTCCTTGGCTTTCTAAAGAAACTAAGCAAAAAATCCATCTCAGAAATAAACACTGGAATAAATCACGCTTAACTAAAAACCCTGCTGACCTTCAAAACTACAAACATCTGAGAAATGAAACAAAAAAAACTATACTGTCCGATAAACAAAACTATTACTTACAATCTCAACAGACCCACCATAATAAGCCACAAAAGTTCTGGGCAAGTATTAAGCAATTATTACATCCCGGTCAATCTATCACACCTAACCCACAAGGCACTAACATGGAAATCCCAAACAAACTGCTAATGCCTTTAATACCTTTTTCACCAAAGCAATTCAAACTCTTGCCAGTCAGCTCTCTCCTCAAAATGTAACTATATCTAATTCTGACACTAACCCACCAGCTCCATTTCACTTCCAACCTGTCCCAACAGCATTCTTTCTCACCCTGATCTGAAAACTCAAACCATGCACTCCCTCTGCTGACCAACTATTTGCAGAATACCTACAGTTAGCAGCCAAATCCACTGCTTACCCCATCTCCATTCTCATCAATAGAACCATCACTGAAGGATATATCCCCAAACTTTGGAAAGTCTCTCATATTATTCCCCTTCACGAAGGGGGAGACTCCACTGAACTCTCCAACTATCGACCCATAGCCCTACTTTCTCCTTTATCTAAGATTATGGAAAGATGTGTCCACAGGCAATTGCTAGACCACCTTCTCCATCATAACCTGCTTTCCAACTCCAAACATGGTTTCAGACCTTCTCACAGCATTACTACTGCCCTCCTCTCCTTTATAGACAACATCAACAAAAACCGTAACCTTAACAAGCTTTCCTCTGCACTTTTCATTGACCTGTCCAAGGCTTTTGACATGGTAAATCACAATATGCTCATAAACATTCTCAAATCTCTGTCACTTGACAATCTAGCTATAAAGTGGTTCCAGTCCTACTTAAATGACAGACACCAAGCTGTGCTCTGGAACACCATTCTTTCTACGCATCTACCTGTTAATATTGGTGTCCCTCAAGGATCCATATTGGGCCCTCTCCTCTTTTCTATATTCATCAATGACCTTCAACAAGTAGTTCCCCAAGCTACATGTATACAATACGCAGATGACTCTACACTTATATGCTCAGCCACTTCTGTATCTGAACTTCACTCCCATACACAAGACGTATTTAATTCTGTAGAATTATGGTTTACAAAACGCTGTCTCTTACTAAACCTTAAAAAAACTAAACTTCTCCTTTTTACACCTACCAGTAAATCTCCACCAATAGACTTCACTGTTGCATCCAATAACAGTACTCTTATATCCCAATATATTACTACCAAACTGCTAGGTATCACCAAAGACAACAACCTTAACTTTGACACCCACATCAACAACACTCTGAAAACTACTAATAAAAAATAGGCTCCCTTTATAGGATCAAACCCTTCCTAACTCCTGCAACCAGAATAACTATTGCCCACACCCATCTAATCTCTTATGCTTCACCCATATTTACTAATCTGTCAAAAAATAACCTTAAGAAACTAGAAAACTCCTACAATAGTATAGCCAGATTTGCCACAGGTAACCCTTACAGAACACACCACTGTATTAATCTAATGCAACCAGGGTGGCTTGAATTACAGCAGCAACTGAAATTCAGTCAACTTCCCATCGCCCATAAAATACTTTATCAACCAGCCAAGACACCCATCCTATCTAACCTTATTCACCCCTACTAAGTCTCTAAGATCTTCACAAAAACTTCTTGTAAATATCAATAAATCAAACAATAGAGCTGGAGACTCTCTCTTCTATAATACTGCCGGAAAAACCTGGAATCTACTTCCCCTCAGAACTTTCTACACTTTCCTCTACTACTCTGTTCAAAAATAAAATTAAGCTCTATCTCAAAACACATTGGATGTGCCCCTGTACTAAACCTGACTGACCAACATACTCTTGTTACTTGATGCAACTTTACCTTCTCATCTCTGCAACAATTTCATCTTAACAGCCTCTATTCTACCTCTGCATAATTTTCTTACTTATTACGGTATTTTCAAAAGGTGGCATATTGTACTACTAGATGTATTACTCAACTGCTACATCATATTACCTTCTTTTTTATCTTCCTTTTATCTACACTTACACTTTACTTTTTAGCTATTAATCTTTTGAACATTAAATTGTAACTTTCATTAGTAATTGTACTAAGCCTAGTTAGATATTTTCATTTTTTTTATTATACTTTATAAATGTGTGACCACATAAAAAATGTTTCTTTTTTTTTGCAATTTAAATATGTACTGCTGTATATGTGAACTTCATCTGAACTGATTGGAGCTTATCTCCCCGGGCCTCTACTGAAAATGGACATATATCCAGCTAGACTAGCCCGGTCAACAAATGTAAAATAAAATAAATGCTTAGAATAACAGATACATTTAATCAGGCTGCTAACAAGCAGTAATAAATGCAGCAGAATAAAAGCACTTGAACACTTAAGTGCACACAGCAAAAATAAGGTGATAAAGGAGGAAGAACACAATTACAGTAAAATCAGCTGAATAAAGTATATTTTTTATTAAGTAGAGATAGAGGAAACAGAAGTTAGTTCAAGCTTAAGAAACTAAGGGGGTCGGTCTTCCCAAATGATCTCACTGTACTCAGTAGACTGAGCTGATGAGATGAGACAGGGAGGAGTGTCCAAAATCAAAGATGCAAGGGGGGGTAGTCTTTCCCAAATATTGAGTCATCTGTGCATTGGATGATGGTACCTTGGGTAAGAGAGGTGTGAAAGTCATTTATGAAAATGCTAAACAAAAGGGGGCCAAGTATGGATCTTTGGGGAACACCTGTGGTTGTGTTAAGAAATAAAGAGAAAGAATGTTGCTACTTGGTAGATTGTTGCCTATTTGTGAGGTAGTTTGAGAACCAGTTTAGAATTAGGGGGTGAGATGCCTAAGTTAGAGAGTTTAGTGAAAAGAAGGGGGTGGGAGACAATATCAAAGGCCTTAGAAAGGTCAAGAAAGAGCAAATAAACAATTTTACTGCTGTCTCTGACCCAGTTAACTTTATCCTTGAAGGATTTAAGAGTTGTCTTATCAAAATGGACAGATCCCACAGGAGTTTTCTTCACTTCCAACAGGGTCGAGTCATTTTCAGTTCAGATCTCTGCCCCTTGGCCTCACTAGAGCCCCTTGGGTGTTCAAATGCATGGCAATGGTTGCAGCTTATCTCTGAACTCAAGGGTTCTGGGTGTTCTCATATCTAGATGACTGGCTTTTTACTGCTTCTATAAGGTCTGTGCTAGTCTGGGCCAGAAACTGTTTGCTTCAAATATGCTCCAGCATTGGAGTTCTCTGAAAATGCTAATGTGGAACCCAACAAAAATAGAATCCAATCCATTATCACTTCCTGTATCTCTGAAGAGAGAACTGTTCCTGCCAGACTAGCAATGGACAATACACAAACAGTGGCGTTCTCTGAAAACGCTAATGTGGAACCCAACAAAAATAGAATAATTGGCTTGGACCAATGCTTAAATGAAGCAGGAACTAGTTATAGAAATCCGAGTTCAGCACAAGTTATTTCACAACCTCGGTCGAAAGAGGAGGGGACTGTTGAGAATAATGTTTTTTTAGACAAGAATGCCAAGGGAGATTTTACCTTACAGAACCACTTCCCTTCAAAGCGCATTCAAGAAACACTATGAGGCAGGAAACAACACAGCAAATGAAGAGAAGATGCCTTTAGATACAGGTTTGGTAATAAATATCTCTTTACTGACTTTGAGTAAAGAACAGATTAATGTACTGAATAGAGGCCTTTCTTCTGTTCCTTCAAAACGGGCAGACTCAGCAGAGATGCTTAAAGACCTTAGACTTCTTGGCAAGAGTCTTTCATTAAAAAATATTTACCCTGACAATAAGGGACTGAATAATGCTGGTACTCCAGTGTATAAAAAAACAAGTACCTTTGTCCCTGTACTCCATCCAGGGATACAAACCTTTATTAATGTATGTGAAACTGGTTTCAGAGAATTATCTGCACGAAGAAATAAAAGTAGTTTTTTGCAATTTGTCTGGTGATGAATATAAGGCACTACAGGAATTGAAGAATATGCACTCCATTGAAGTTAAACAAGCTGACAAGAGTGGAGGGATAGTCATACTCGACAAAGAGCTATATTTAAAACAAATGTCATGTTTATTACAAGATACACATACATATGAAAGCATCACTAAAATAGCAGTGAATGGGGTTATGGACAGAGTATCCTTTTTGATTTTTGATTTATTAATGACTAATTTAATAGACGAGCAATTGTTTAAGTTTTTCAGCATTGAATGTCCCACTATACCTAAAATATATGGCATACCCAAAATACATAAAAACATCGAGGCACCACCTATGAGGCCCATTGTATATCTGGAGCAGGTTGTTGTACGGAACCACTTTCCATTTTTGTTGAAAATAATTTGCATCACCATTTAGATGGATGTTATACCATATTTAGAGATACCAAAAGGTTTCTGGAAAGATTGCATGACAGGATAACAACTGTAGAGAGCGATTTTAGTTTTGTCACCATGGACATAGAATCACTGTTTACATCTATACCAAATACGTGAGGAGTGGAGAAAGTAAGGGAATTTCTCACTTTAAATAGCTGTTATGAAAATGAGAGAGTCCAGCTTATCTGCAGTCTTCTAGAGATCATTTTAGAAAATAATGTCTTTGTATTCCAGAATGAGTTTTTCCTCCAAAGGGTTGGCGTGGCTATGGGCACTGCGTGTGCAAATAGCTACACCAACCTAGCTTTAGTTAACTGGGAAAAGCAATCATTATTGGCTGGGATTAATCCCTTTTTGGAAAATATTCTGTGGTATGTCCGATTTGTAGACGATATTTTTATGTTGTGGAAGGGGAATGTGGAAGGGGAATGTAAGTGAACTCACCCAATTTGTGAGTTATTTACATACTACCACCAATTTTTTAAGGTTTACTTATCAATATTCAACTATGGAGATAGACTTCCTAGATGTAAAAGTTAAGAAATCTGAATTGAATGAATTTAGTAGTAGTAGTATATATAGAAAACCCACTAGAAAAAATGCCTTGTTACACAAAACAAGTATGCATCCTAGGCATATTCCTAGGAACATACTTAAAGGACAACTTTATAGGGTTCAACGGCTACACAATAAAGATGATGAAGCAAAGGTAGCCTTAATAGATATGAGGCTTGAGTTTTTGCAGAGAGGTTATTCTCAACATGAAATTGACCACATCATAAATGAAGCATGGAAACAATTACAGAATAAATGTAAACCTTATTTAACAAATAGTACACTCAATGAAAGTAACAAAACTCCAGCTCCACTTGGCAGTGAGTTCAGGGTGGTGTTTCAATATTCAAGAATGAATATGCACAAATTATTAAGAGGAATTGGCATATATTACAAGAAGTACCTGGACTGTTAGAAAAAAAAATTGGTGATGCCCCACTGTTCTCCTTTAGAAACAATAAGTCTGTAAAACAGCATTTATGTAATAGAACGGAAATAAACAGATCCTTTCAGCCCATGTGTACAGGCCCTTTTTCTTGTAGGCGATACTCTGCATGTCCATACATCTGTAGTAATAGGATATTTACACATCCTGCATGCAAATGTACTATTACTAGTAAGACGTATGTTGACTGCAGAACTGAAAATATTATTTATTTTTCATTTTGTCAAAAATGCTTTGTGTATTATGTGGGTAAGACTAATAGGATGTTTAAGGACAGAATCCTTGAACATATTAGAGATATTAATAATGACAAAGAAACTAATGCTTTGGCTAAGCATGTTAAACAGACTGATTCTATACATACTTTTAAGTTTTTTGCCTTTCAAGTTATTCATCTAAATATACGAAGAGGTGACATTGAGAACCTAACAGAAAGTATTGAGCAGAAATGGATTCTCTCACTTAATGCTGAGAGATACCCCGGCCTTAATGGTATTACTTCTTTAAAACCTTTTCTAAAATCTCTTCGCATCAAACACTAAAAATGTATCCTAGATGTTTTATACACATTGAAGTATATGTATATATGTTTTTATGTATTTAGTCTTATATGTACAATATGTATAGGTTCATAGGTTCATAGGTTCATACTAGGCTATCTGCCCGAGGGCATTTACAAGCCTAGCCCATCGTTTTGTGGCTTACGCCACCCCTTTAGTATGGGGAACTATACCCATTATTTTGCTGTGCCTCTGTCGAGCAGTGACACTGAGGTAATCCCTGGGGTATATCTGCGATCTCCCATCCATTGGTCAAGATTTCTCTTGAACAAGGCCAGCGAGGTGCTCTGCCTCACATGTACCGGGATTTTGTTCCACAGCATAGGAGTCTTTGGGTGATGAATCTATCCCTCCAGCACGTCCTATTAATAGCCGTGTCAAGGTTTAAGTCTCCGCCCTTGTGGCTCTGATGGATCTAGATTTTTGAGGTGAAGCATATTCATCAAATCTGGGTTTGACATGGCCTTGTATGTTAGGCAAAGGTCACCTCTGAGCAAGCGTGCGACTGAATAGAGCTGGAGTTCTTTCAGTCGGGCAGCATAGGACAGATTTTTGAGACCCTTTATCCTTTTGGTGAGGAACTTTTGTGGCCTCTCCAGCTGCTGCAAGTGTCGGGTCAGATACATTCCGAATGGGGCATTGTACTCAATCATTGGTCTGATGAGTGATGAGTAAAGGGAGACTATGACCTCCCTTGATCTAGATGAGAATCCCTTCATGATAAGGTGGGTAATGTAGAAGGTCTTCCTAACTACTTTAGCTACATGGGTGTCGAATGACAGACTACTATCAACCTGGGTCCCCAGGTCCCTGATAACTTCTTCTGTGCTCAGTGGATTGCCACCTATTTGGTAGCTAGGGGTAACCTTGTTTTCCCGAAGGGTATGACTATGCATTTTTTGGCATTTAACTTTAGGCCGTGGCTCTGGCACCAGTTATTCGTTCCTGTGAGACCCTTCTGAAGGATATCTGTGTCAGATGTGTTTTCTACTATGGCGCCCAGTTTGCAGTCATCTGCAAACTTTGTCAGCCATAACCCTCCTGTGTTTGCTTGTACTTCGGAAAAGTAGATGCCAAACAAGAGTGGGCCCAGGACTGAGCCCTGTGGGACACCACTTGTGACAGGCTTTGAGTCTGACATGGCGCCAGCAGCTCTGACCCTGTGGGTTCTGTCACTCAGCCAGTTTGCAACCCATCTTGTGATGTATGGGTTGACATTTAAGCTGATGAGTTTTTCAATGATACCCGAATGGGGTATTGTATCGAAGGCCTTAGCCAGATCGAGGTAGGCTGTATGGACTGCCTTTCCCTCATCAATGGCTTTGGTGACTGTTTGAAAAAGTCAACCAAGTTTAAAAGGCATGATCTGCCTTTGACAAAGCCAAACTGGGTTGGATCCAAAGTCTGCAAATTCCTATGTCTTTATTTATGAGGTCCATTATGATCCTCTCCATGGCTTTGCAGATAAGGCTTGTCAAGCTAATGGGCGGTAATTTCCAGGGTCGGTGGAGGCACCGCCTTTGTGAAGTGGTACCACAGTTGCAGTACGCCACTCCCTGGGTACGTATCCAGAGGTAAGACTTTGATTAAACAGCTGTCCTAGCTGTGGGTTTAATTCCTCATTGAGTTCATGGAGCACACAGCCGGGGACACCATCAGGTCCCATGGATGCTGTGTTTTTTGCTTTGGAGAGAGCAGTTCTCACTTGGGCGCTGGAGATGTTTGGGGGGCTGCAATCGTTTGGTATAGATATCTCTCCTTTTGGGGGGGAGGGGGTGAGAAGTTTGCACTGAACCTGTCAGCCAGTATGTTGGCAATGTCTGTAGGATCAGTATAGATGGACACATATAATTTTGTATGTAGATAGAGAGACGGTATTTGATTATATAGTTAGCTTGGTATTAATTAATATCTTATTATGAATACTTTGCAGTTTAAATATTGTGAGTGTTTTATATGCTATTTATAAATTTAGAAATATTTAATTTTAAGGTCATCAGCTATAGTGTTTTAGAAGTTTTTAAAGAAAGACCCCTATGTCTTGCAATGTTTGTTAAAGTAGACATGTGACTATTATAGGTCAGCTGATTATTTCACATAGACTATAACATTGTAGTTATTTTTATTTGTGAGTCTGATGAAGTGACGAGTGTGGTCGCGAATGCACTAACCTTTTTTATTTATTTTCAATAAACGTGTAGTGTGCAAAAACCTGGACAGCTGAGGGGCATGATACCTCCCTCTGACACACACACACACACACACACACACACACACACACACACACACACACACACACACACACACACACAGACACACACCATACCTCTCAATCTCTTAGCACAAGTAATCTGGACAAAGGCTGTCCATTCGTCCTTAGTACAAACGTCTTCTGGAATTCAAATCCATAGTTATATGGAAGATGAAGATGTAAACAATCAGTTGCACAGACGTGACAGGTGTGCAACCTGACCAAAGGGTGTTTTTCTTTAAGAAAGCCCTTAAAAAGAAATATATATATGTTTTTTAATTAAAAAAAATTAATCTGTCGGTCAGCCAGTGGGCCTATTGCTGCCTGTGATCCAGAGGGGTGCACTTGCACCCCCTTGCACCTGCCTGCAGGCACCCTTGCAAAGTGCCCTTAAGTTTTGGAAGCTGGCTGGCTGGCTGTTATATCTTAGGCAAGATATAACCAATAAAGCCATTCACAGATTTGTTTTGGCCCAGATGACTTGCTGACCACCATTTACTCCATCCTTAATGGACATGCAGTGGACCCACTCATTCTTTAGGTTTAGAGCACTTCCACTCATTTGTTCCAAGGGGGAGAGAGACTTGTGTACAAGGAGTAGGAGTTGTCATCTCTAAGGATGGATCTAGGAGGGTGTTATGGATAAGCAGAGGATCCTGAACTATGGATCCTAAATCTGAAGTCGTATTCAAGGTTGGATGTGAGACCCATCAGTTGAAGAAGGACTGAAACAGACAATGCAGATTTATCATTATTTTAAGTACACAACTTTCATTTTCCTGCAGTTTTGAAACAAACACTGTCTTGAGGAGTCATAGAACTAGCGCTCTCGAATCAGATGAGCAAATGTTTTTATTCAAGGATTTCTTTGTGCCAAGGAAATAGGGAATGTGGAGACCAGTACTAGACCTCTCATACTTTAGATGCTTCTTTAGCCTTACTCTATCTCTCTTGGCATGAAAGCTCTGAAGGGCTTGGCACTCAAACCAATCTATCTTTTTCTACATATCTGCTCCAGCTCGTTAATGGTTTGGATGAGTACGAGGTGCCCTTAAGCTTTGGAAGCTGGCTGGCTGTTATATCTTAGGCAAGATATAACCAATAAAGCCATTCACAGATTTATTTTGGCCCAGACTGCTTGCTGACCACCATTTCCTCCATCCTTAATGACCATGCAGTGGTGCCACTCATTCTCCAGATTGAGAGCCCTTCCACCCATTTGTTCCAAGGGGGAGAGAGAGAGACTTGTGTACAAGGAGTAGGAGTTGTCATCTGTAGATTAGAGGGCTGTGTTCTTATAAGTCTTACTCCCTTGTGTGTAGTTAGTGTACAGTGTTTTGACAGTGAATGCCCACACCTTAATATGTAACATGTTTATGATCAGATGATCTTGCCCCTTCTTAAAGATGACACCTCCTTGCAATCCATACTCTACACTAGGATTTCTACCACAGAAAGTGCACCACAATCACATGCCTTCATCCCTCCTGTGAAGAGAGACAAGCAGGCTAAGCCTCATAATTCATCTCCTTCCACACCTTAGTTTTAACAGTAGACAAAAAAATCTAACTTCAGCAGTTTCCTAGCAAACTGCTACAAGTACGGTACCTCAAAGTGACTAGCTAATTTTTACAGATAGGATGTTCTCAAAGCAAGTCCACACTTACTACTTTTACATTTCAGTAAGTCAAAAGGTCACAATCATATAGCCAACGTGCTTTACTAACTTCATTGTTGCTGTGGAGATTGACCCACACTCAACACAACAGTCAGAGTCTGGAGTTTGTCCCAGCAACTTCACAACAGTTTCTTCTTGAGTTGAATTCCACTTGGGTCTTAAAGAGTTTGAGTGTCTATTACCTTCCACTGCTGTTTCAACCTTTCTTTTATCTTAGAGGAAGCTGCCATTCTGTCTGAGAACTAGCCCCTCACTCTGTCCTTTAACAGCTGAACAAACAAAAGTGTTTACTAGGAGACCATGCATTGCAAATAAGTATGCTAGAAACAGATGAGAAAAAAAATCATATGCGACAGTACATTTTGCTTCACTCAGCCTGGGCCTGGCATAAGCACATTTCACAGACATTAACTTTTAGTCTGGCATCATTTCTGGCTTTACAATTATCTTCAAACTGTTGTAACTGTAGGGTTTATTACTAAACTTCATATACCTTTTCTATACCTTCAGTACTCCTTTAACTTTCAGGGTCAGTTTTTTTCTTCTGTCCCTCAATTTCATGTCATGCATGTAGGCAAGAGGCCTACTGATTTCTAATTGTAGTCTCTGTTTTTAAAAAGCAAAATTTTTGTGCATACACACACACACACACACACAAGCACACACACATATATATGTGTATATATATATATATATATATATATATATATACATATATATATATATATATATACATATATACATATATATATATATATATATTTATATATATATATATATATATATATATATATATATATATGTATGTATGGATTCGCTTCAGAACATTGAGATACCTTCTTCTTCTTTCGGCTTTTCCCGGTTAGGGGTCGCCACAGCGGATCACCTTGTCCGCTCATGATTGGCAGTGGAGTTTTACAGTGCCGAGTTGACAGCCCGGTACCCAACCTTCCACAGAAGACACACACACACACACACACACACACACACACACACACACACACACACACACACACACACACACTCACACCTAGGGCCAATTTAGAGTGTCCAATCAACCTACAGCATGTCTTTGGGATGTGGGAGGAAACCGGAGCACCTGGAGGAAACCCACGTGACCACAGGGAGGACATGCAGACTCCGCACAGAAGGCACCCCAGCCGAGGATCGAACCGGAGAACCTCTTGCTGTGAGGCGGCAATGCTAACCGCTGCACCACCGTGAGCACCCAACATTGAGATACCATAATCTTGAAATTCAAAACATTGAGACCAAAATCCAGAAAGTGCATTATGCTGAAAGTTCACAATGTCGAATGTTAGAATGTTGAATCGGCTGTGCAAACACTGCTATGATGTACAAATTGGTTGCTGTGAATTTAAGATGTTATGTTGTAGTATAGTAAATAAGAAGGGAACTTGACTGAGGTTACCTGTGAAACTCCGGTAAGTATCGGAGAGATATATATTAATGTGTACTGTTTAACAGTGAAGTCAGTGAAATAGTATTTCTAAGAGAAGATTGAGGATAGTTCTTTACAATTTAAACAGGGACCCATGAAGCATGGAAAGGTATGTTTGCCATTTTGTACAGTGTAGTGTGATCAAGGAGTTGGTATATTTAAGCAACAGGGGGTGCATGGGGGCCTGCCCGCCCCTGCTTATATTTGGAGAAGTTTAATATAGTTTGTTTTTATTTGTTTCTGTATGTTGTGGTGGTGGAGTATAGTAAATGTTGGTTCGCTATGTTTTTTCCATGTTATGGAAATCAATGTTTTCAGGTTTCAGTGTATTGTACTTTCAGGATTTTGGCCTCAATGTTTTGAATTTCGAGATTATGGTATCTCAATGTTCTAAAGTGAATATCTATATAAATATATATATATATATATATATATATATATATATATATATATATATATATATATATATATATATATATATATGGGTCTAATTTGTTTCATTGAAAGCTCATTTCACTTAATTTCAATTCACCCTGAGCAAATCGCTCTAAGCTGAAATTACTGAACACTCATTTCACCGAATCTCATTTCACTGAAGTGAAGTATTGCCACTGTGTAGAGTATTGTAAGGCAAGTAAAAGGGATATGCCCTTTTCCCCACTGTAGTACAGTCCTGGAGTTAGTATATATAGTTAGAGGAGTGGCGTAGCCCCCCACTTAGTTTGGGTATATATTGTCTTTTGGAAGGAGTTAGTCATTGGTGTTGTACGTATGCATGTCTATGGTTTAAAATGTATTATTTTGATGCTTTCGGTGAAATATAATATAAAACTAAACTAGGTGGGGGGAGATATGCCCCCTACCCCTCAAGGTAGGGGGCTGTGCCCCCCACACCCCCCATAACTATATATACTAACTCCAGGATCACACTGCAGTGAGGAAAAGGGAATATCCCTTTTACTTGCCTTATAGTGCTCTACACAGTGCCAGTACTTCACTTTATTGAAATGAGATTCGGTGAAATGAGTTTTCAGTAATTTGAGCTTTCAGCAATTTGATCAGGGTGAATTCAAGTTCAGTGAAATGAGCTTTCAGTGAAACAAAGGAGACCTATATATACATATATAGATATACATAAAAGAACAGATCATTGTAGTGAGGTGCAGATGTTTTCCAGCCTTAGAGGTAATATGCCTCCCACCTATAAGGAAAACCATTAACACATTTTACCTGGGTTGTACCTGCAAAAGGTCTATTGTGATCACTGTACCACCCCAGTAAACAAACTTAACTAAATAAATCCACAGAGGAAACTGATACTTTTTGCTTTATCAAAGTTGCTGGCTGAATCTCCTTAAAACCAAAAAAAAGAACCACAAACTGAAGCCAGTCTCTGATGAGACTTCAGAGTAATAATTTGTTATAACTTGTTTAGAAATGTATACTTATTTACTGACAAAAATATTAAATAGATGAGTGCGTTTGCTCTTAACAGATCTTCATCAGATCTAACATCAGTTTATATTACAAGCATTTTATATATATATATATATATATATATATATATATATATATATATATATATGCTTTAACAGAGTTTATTGTCAATTCACTCGAGTTGGTGAAATTAATTGTATACTATAGGTTGTTTGGTCAAGCTGAAGTAGGATAGGCCTTATCTTTCATCCCTATTCTGCATGTCTACTCCTACTGGTAGCTAACAGAAAAGAGGTTGGCACTTAATACCTCATAGCAGGAAGGTGAACTTGAAAATCTTTTTTCATGAAAGGAGAATAAAATATGACATGTCAGACAAAATTAGGAACAAGAAATAGGGAATGAAAACAGCAGCCATGAATCTAAATGAAAGATGCCAAATGCTTTTTGCCCACCTCTCTGCCTATCTTTATGGGCATACGAGTAATGTGAGGAGGAAATTCACGGTAGTCTTACTTAGCTCTGTAAGAAAAAGTTTTATAATTTATCCCAAATGCACTGGCAATACTAAAAAGGCTTAGTAATGACAAAAGAAGGAGAGTGATGAAGGCAGACAAAGGTGAGGGCGTTTTCCTCACTGATTCCAACAGCCAGAAAATTGAGGCAATGTTGGCAAATCAGGACTTTTACCAAAAGGTGGACATTGATAACATCAACCAAGCCTACAGATTAGTGAACACTGGTGAAGGTTAATGAAGATTGGGGCAGTGGAGAGATGGTAATAAGAATGCAGAGGCCATATGACTTCTGGATCTGTCAGTGGGGTGTAATGCTCCTAGTTGTTGATGAGTTGTTTTGCCATGTGTGATACATAATGACTGAATTTCAAGTGGTCATCTATGATGACATCCAGTAGTGTTGTATGGTTTACTTGTTCTTTCATAGTATTGTTGGCAGAGATGATAGTGATGATAGTGAATAATGGTGTTTTGGTAGAGATGAGTTTTGGGGTAAAGAGCAATAATTTATTTTATTTTTTAAGGTTTAGAAGAAGTTATGAATTATTTAGCCATGTTTCAATGGATAAAAAGCATTGTTGTATAAGATCTTGGAGTTTAGAGAGAGATTTGGCAGAGCAAATTAGGGTCAACTCATCAGCATATTAAGCTAGGGTAGCATTCTTTATAGTAATGTAGAGGTCATTGATGAATATGTTGAAAAGCATGAGGCCAGGTATAGATCTTTGTGGTTCACCAGTACTTACTGGCAAAAATTTGGAGAAATATTTTTTTCCTTTCACTGCTTTTGCTGTATTGTAAAAGGTAGCTATGGAACCATTGCAGTGAAAAGCTGGTGAAGCCTAAGGATGGCAGTTTGTATAAGTTTCTGGTGGGATAAGAAATCAAAAGCTTTTGACAAAATTATGAAAATGCTGAAGACTAGACTTCCGGCATTTATATGGGTATACACAGGATTAACAAAAGTCAGCACAGAGGTAGTTCTGCTGTGATGAGAATGAAAACCATGTTGGGTTGAATACAGAAGCTGGTTATCTATTAGATAGTTGAGAAGTTGAGTATGAATACATTTGTGTAATATTTTGATAGGGGAGGTAAAATGAAAGTTAACCTGTAGTTCGAAAGATCTGTATTGATTGTACCCATGTGCTTTAGAATAATGAATGATGGTTTCCATAGTGAGAGGACTTTATTCTCTGGTATGGATCGATTTAGCAGACTTTAAACTAGATATGTAATAGGCTCAGCTGCTATTTTAAGATATTCACCAGGTAGATTACCAGGGGGCAGTTGTAGATGGTTTTAATTTTTATTGAGGTATTTTTGACAATATCTATGGAACTGGTTGGGAAGAGAAATGTTGAAGGAGATTATTTGATTGAGTAGGGATATTAAAAGCTTGATTAATCACGTGTTTGGTTAATGACTGTGCTGCCTGCATAATGTTAGTATTGAATTGGTTGACTTTTTTTCTGTGTGTTGGTTGATTGAGAACCAGAACTCTTTTAGAGTATTAGAGTATTATGTTTTGATTGGTTGATTAGTACTTTTTTTTATCTTTGGTGATAATTATTTTTATTAGGTTTTTTAGTTGTCTATATGCTAGTTAAGTAGGAGCTGTTTTATTTTTCGTCCAGACTTCCCATGCTTTGTCTCTTTGCTTCATTAATTATTTACTTGCTAAGGACTGCCATGGGGCAGGGTTGGCTTTGACGCTCTTCATTCTGAAGGGAACTAGTGTCTAGTACACCTAGAAAGACTTTGTTGAACTCAGAGACATTATCTATCGGGAAAGTCTTTACTGACTCCCTGTTAAGGAGATGTAGTGTATTAATAAAAGTGCTTTCATGAAAAGTAGTAAGTTTTCTTACCAGGACTGGTGGGACTGTGGGTGAAATGGTAGCTATAAAAGGGCTGTTGCTTTGGTACCTTGTGATGTAGATTGGTAATAAATCACTTGTGCTGTGTGACAAAGTTCTGATGGATGATATTTTATTTGGAGAGGGTGTTAGGATACAGGCAAGGGTTGATTGTCTGGCTGCGGTCTTGTTATATCTGGTTGGTGTGGTTATAAGTTGAGTGAACTTGCACAAATGTATCCTATTGATTGGGTTCTCAGATTGTATGATTTGCCACTCTATATTAACATCACCCAATATTATGGTTTCATGAGGGATTTTTGAGGAGTACCAGCAGAGAATAACTTTCAGTGTTTTAACACTGTTACCTGGAGGTATGTACCCATGATTGCGACTGTCTTGTGAGTGTTTAGTTTTAGCATGGTTAATAAAATTTCTGAATTAGAGAACATCACAGGATGTGAGGGGAAAAGAGAGATATCTAGTTTGTTTTTGTAGTAAATACCGACACCACCAGCTCTTGTTGGCTGTGTCAAATCTCATAATGTTATAGCCTGGTAGGGCAATTTCTAGTTGTTTTTCTAGTGGAGTCAGGTTTCTATGGCAGCTAAGATGTCCGGAGTATGTAGCAGTGACTGTCCATGCTTGCACTTCAAGGAGTTTGTTCTAAATATATACTTCATAAGTTGGTGTTTTATATATGAAGGCCAGGGTGGGGCTGTGGGTGAAATGGTAGCAATAAAGGAGCTGCTGGAGATATGCTGTCTGGTGCCTGAATACACTGAGCTCGGCCTGGGTCTGGATAAATGTCACTGCTAAGTTTTATGGTTAAGGAGGTATGATGGCACAGGTTGAGGCATATGTGCTTGATTTTATGTTTAATACCTAATTTGTGAATTACTTCCATGGTGTTGCAGCGGTAGCGTTGTTGCCTCACAGCAAAAGGTTCTCCTGTTCGATGCTTGGGTTGGGAGTGCCTTCTCTATGGAGTCTGCATGTCCTCCCTGCGGTCGAGTGGGCATTCGAAAGACATGCATTGAATGGGTGTGCCTTCGTTGAAGGTTGGGTGTCGGGCTGGCAACTTAACACCATAAAAACTAACCACCAATCATTAGCGTACCGGAGTTCCACTGGGGCGACCCCTAACTGGGAAAAGCCGAAAGACAAACAAAACCTAATTTGTGAATAAATGTCTGTTGCTTTGGATAATTGTACATAAATAGATATATACAATGCTGATATACATAAAGAAGATGGGATTGGAAGATGAGGTTCAAAAGTATTTTGCTTAAAGGACACAATACAAGAGTTTTATTGGGATTGTGAGGATACTGAATGTTGGTAGGATATTAAGTGTGCAAGCAGGAGAAGATGTACTAATATGAGGAAATGTAAGAGAAAAATATTGTTTCTAAAATGTAAGAAATAGAGTGTTTGGAAGGACAGAAGATGAGAATGCATTAAGATAGGAATAGAGAGGGTTTAGTTTATGAAGAGTAGTTGGAATGTAGAATGATAGATTGTGTTTAGTCTGTAGGCTTGTAGGGGATTTTGAGATGTGTATGTACTTAAGACGGGTCTATGTTATAACAACGAACGATCAGATGATCGAACGTTGTTATATCGTCCCCTAAATCCCCCCCCCCAAAAAAAACACTAAATGAAGTGGGGGGCTTCGCCCCCCACCCCCCTACTTAAATATACCAACTCCAAGATCGCACTACAATGAAGGAAACGGCACGACCTGGACGGACGGCCCAGCAATTTCTTTCCCTGATAAAAAATTTGCTGTTCTGGCCATTCGCTATTTTGTTGGTTCGACAATTAGTGTTTGAACTAACAGCGTTCCATCATCTGATCATTCACTAAACTAAAGTAGACTATAGGTGTGAGAACTATGGATATAGATTATGATGAATTTATGTGATGGGGGTCTATTAACAGTATAGAATAGGTATGGATAAGGAAGGATACTAATGCCAAAATTACTGATTTAATTGTGTACGAATGTAGAAATTATGAGGGTAGTTGGGTGTAAGCAGTATAGATAGATGAAGAGAAGGCTGAGAGATATTACTGTGATTGTAGTATATGAGAAAAGATCACAAAGATGAATGGAAGAAGGAGATATGCGCCTGAATGACTTGGAGGTTCATAGGTTTATACTAGGTTAATGGCCACCGGGGTCTTTACAAGCCTAGATGCGCAATCCAACCCAGTTCTGTCCCAGAGTTCCATGGATGCCTATATGGTGGTGTATGCCAGTATACATAGCTAAGGGTTATGTGAGTTGGGCACGTTAATTGGAAATTAATTTCAACTTCTGTCCATGAGAGAAATGGGGGCTAGACCAGGGGTGAATTTGTGATTTTCCATCCAGTAATCAAGCGTTCTTTTGAATAATGTCAGGGAGTAACTCTGTTTCATGAAGATGGGGAGTTTATTCCATAGTCCAGGGATCCTTTGCGACACATATATCAGTCTCTCCAACGTGTTCTATTTATGTTACAGACAAAAGTTCAGTTCATTGTATCTAGTGCTTCTGGTGCTGTTTATTTTGTGGGTGTGCAAGAGATTGATCACAGCCAGATCTGAGGATGCCTTATATGCTTGGCATATATTGTCTGTCAGTAACCTGTATGAGACTGAGTACAGAGACAGGAACTTAAGGCAATCTCTATAGGACAGGGTAGTTGTACCCTGGATACTCCTGTAGAGGAATCTTTGAGGGCATTCCAACTGTTGCAAGTTCCTGGTTATGTACATGCCAAAGGGGGCACTGTACTCAATGATGGGTCTGATAAGGGCTGAGTAGAATGATGCTATAATTTCCTTGGACCTGGATACTATGCCCTTGAATATGTGTTGAGTGACACCGAATGATTTTCTTGCCATCTTAGCTATGTGTTGGTCATAGGCCAGGTTATTGTCTACATATGTTCTCAGATCTCTAATTATCAGGTCAACTCTTAGGGGTGTTTTATAAATGGAGTAATTAGCTTGGATGGACAATTTCCCAAAGGGAATTATAATCTATGTCTTTGCATTGAGTTTTAATGTGTGGCTTTGGCACCAGTCATTTGTTTGTGTTAGACCCTTTTGTAGCATGTTGCTATGGTGGGGGAATCTATGATAGCTTCCAGTTTAAAGTCATCTGTAAATTTGGTGAGCCAGAGGCCTTTGACATCAGCCTTTACATCCAAGAAGTAGATGCACAAGATGAGCAGGCCAAACACGGAGCCCTAGGGTGCTCTACTAGTGACCAGTATTCTGGTGGAAGTGGTCTCATCAACATAGCTGAAGAAGGTCTTGTGATTATCCTTAGCTTGGGAGACTGACCTTGTAATTGGCCATGTTGGACTTTATTGGATCTTAGTTTCTTTTTTAGTTTAATTGGAGATCTGTTCTCTCTATGAGAGTTGCTCTGGCTGATTTTGGCCATGACATTTTTTCTTTTGTTATATACCCTATTAAGGTAAGGATTCCCCCAGTGGGGTTTGTTTTTGGTATTAGATCTGGGCTTACTTCTGGTAAGTAAGGCAGCCTCAGTGCAGCCATTTACGTGTTTGCACACAGTTTCTGTAAATAATTCTGTATTGCTAGCTGTATTCTCAGGATTTAGTTGAGCCATGAATTTTGACAAACTGTCACTTAATAGGATGTAGTTTGCTTTAGAATAGTTCCTAATTGTTACAGGTTTATTTGGGTTTTCAGAGTGGATTTTTATTTCAAGGAAAACTGATTTTGGTCCAATCTCACCAGTGAGAATGTGATATGTGGGAGGGGGGGGGGGTTGCAACGATCTCCCATGTTGATGAGTACTGGATCCAATATGTTTAATACTCTGGTTGGGGTGCACACTATCTGGTCCAGGGTATGCTGATAAAGTCGAGGAAACGTGCCTGTGAGTTAGAGGCTGTGTATGTTTCCCAGTCTGTGGAAGGGTAGTTAAAGTCTCCAATGAACAGGGAATTTGATTGGATGTTGAGTGCCTCTATTAGGTCTAGTTAAGAGTTGTGAGCTTCTTGGGTCATCGAGGGTGACCTGATATTAAGCCAGTACAAGGTAAGGAACCTTGTCTATGGAGATGGGCATCATCCCATTTAACCAGCCTGGACTTGTATTTGTTGCTAATGTAGATCAAGGCAACTCCAGCTTTAGCCACTGTCTGTGCTGACATTGCTGTAAGTGTATGGAAGGCACTGTAGCCTTCCACTTCTTAGGTTCTTAGGTTCATACTAGGCTATCTGCCCTAGGGCATTTATAAGCCTAGCCAGAGTGTGTTTGGCTTTCGCCACCCATTTTAAATTAATTTTGCTATGCCCTTTTTCAAGGTTAGTATACTGTGCCTCTGTCTAACAGTGACACAGAAGTGATACCCGGGGTAAACCTACGATCTCCCATCTACTCATCAAGATTCCTCTTGAAGAGAGTCAATGAGGGACTCTGACTAACCTGGACTGGGATTTTATTCCAGAGTGAAGGGAGCCTCTGGGTTATGAATCTGTCCCTCCAGCATGTCCTATTTATTTCAGTGCTGAGGTTCAAGTCTCTCGAGTGCGTAGCACGATGGGATTTGGATTTTCTGAGGTTCAGCATGTCCATTAATTCCGGGTTGGACATGGCTTTATACGTCAGGCACAGATCACCTCTGAGCAGGCGGTATGCCACTGAGTAGAGCTGGAGTTTCTTTAACCGGGCAGCATATGGCATCTGTTTGAGCCCTTTGATCCTCTTGGTGAGGTACTTTTGGAGTCTTTCCAGTTGCTGCAGGTGTCTGGTAAGGTACATCCCAAAAGGGGCATTGTACTCAATTATGGGCCTGATGAGGGATGAGTAAAGAGGCATGATGACCTCCCCTGATCTAGATGTGAATCCCTTCATGATTAGGTGGGCTATATAAAATGTTTTTCTAACCACTTTGGCCACGTGGTTGTCAAATGAGAGATTGCTATCAACTTGGGTCCCCAGGTCCCTAATTACTTCTTCTGTACTTAATGGATTACCACCTATGTGGTAATTTGTGGGTACTTTGTTTTTGCCAAAGGGGATGACTATACACTTTTTGGCGTTTAGCTTGAGGCCATGGCTCTGGCACCAGTTGTCTGTTTCTATGAGGCCCTTTTGGAGGATGCTTGTGTCGGCTGGAGAGTCGATTATGGCGCCCAGTTTGCAGTCATCTGCGAACTTGGTCAGCCACAGTCCTTCCGTGTTGGCCTGTACCTCCGAGAAATATATACCGAACAAGAGCAGTCCCAGGACTGAGCCTTGTGGGACGCCACTTGTAACTGGTTTGGACTCTGACATGGCTGCAGCAATTCTAACCATGTGGGTTCTGTCCTTGAGCCAGTTTGCAACCCATCTAGTGACATAGGGGTTTATATTTAAGCTGGTGAACTTATCTATAATGCCCGAGTGGGGTATTGTATCGAAGGCTTTTGCGAGGTCCAGGTAGGCTGTGTGGACCACCTTCCCCGCATCAATGGCCTTGGTGACTGTTTCAAAGAAATCAACCAAGTTTAAGAGGCAGGCTCTGCCCTTAACAAAGCCAAACTGGGTAGGATCCAGTGTCTGTAGGTCCCCAATATCTTTATTTATGAGGTCCATGATGATCCTTTCCATAGCTTTGCAGACCAAGCTTGTCAGGCTTATGAGGCGATAGTTTCCAGGATCCGTTGAGGCACCACCTTTGTGGAGAGGGACCACTGTTGCTGTACGCCACTCTTTGGGTACATATCCTGTAGTAAGGCAGAGATTGAACAGTAGTTTTATGTTTGGGTTTAGCTCTTCTTGGAGTTCATGTAGGACGCAGCCCGGGACACCGTCTGGTCCCATTGATGCTGTGTTTTTTTGCTTTGGAGAGGGCGGCTCTTACCTGAGCATCTGTGTTCTCAGGGGGGCAGCACTCTGCTGGGATAGATATTTGCCCTTTTGGTGGGGAGGGGGGGAGAAGTTTGCACTGAACCTGTCAGCTAGGATGTTGGCAATGTCTGTGGGTTTGGTGTATTTTTTGTCATTTTGGACTAATTCTGAGCATATCTGGGAATTCCCACCCAGGTTCCTAACATAACTAAAGAAAGCCTTGTGATTATCCTTAGTGGCCTGTGCAATTTTTCTCTCGAAGCTGGCCTTAGACGATTTTATGAGTGCCCGTAGTTTTTTGCTAATACTGATCAGAGATGCCTTCCCTTTTTGGGATTTTGCTCTATCATGTAGTAGCTTCCTCCTTCTATTGTATAGTTTGTTTATGGCTGGGGTTCACCAGACAGGACGTCTGCCTTTGGAGGATTGGGTCTTGGTTTTATTTGGGATTGCATGATCCATGCATTCCTGAAGGTGTTCATAGAATGCGTTTATAAAGGATTCTGCGGTCTGGGACGTATTTTCCACAGGCCCGGGGGCTTTGAAGGATTTCACCTCAGTTTTGTGGAGTGTGAAATTTGCTTTAGAGAAGTTTTTCACTGTGGTTTTCTGGGCAGGGGGTGGGGTCGGGATGTGAATATCCAGTGAGATTAGTTTATGGTCTGATCTTACCAGTGAGGGATACACTTCAGTTCTGGAGCATAGAGTCCCCATGTTGGTGATGATCAGGTCCAGTATGTTTTCCCCTCTTGTGGGAGTGGTAACAAGTTGTTCCATAGCATTTGAGTTTATAAATTCTAGGAACCTTTGGGCTAGGGTGTTGGAGCTAGAGTAATGCTTCCAGTCTATGTTTGGGTAGTTGAAGTCGCCCAATATAATGGTGTTTGGAGAGACCTTCATATTTTCCAGTGTTCTCAGGAAGGCCGAGTGGGATTCCTGGGTTTGGGAGGGTGGTCTGTAGCAGGCTATAAACTGGAAGGCAGTTTTACCCACTGTTAGTTGCACATGGATAGTCTCTGATGCTTCATGCTGTGCCACCAACCTGGAGGTGTGGGTATCTTTGATGAATATTGATACTCCCCCTCCTTTTGTGGTTCGATCCAAGTTTTGAGGCTGAAAAGCATGGTATGAGGTATAACCTGGTAGTGCTGGGGTGCTCTCGGGAGCCTTGAACCAGGTTTCTGTTACTGCACAGATATCGATGTTCTCCATGCTAAGGAGAGTTTCGAGGGCATGCATCTTGAGGTTTAGACTTCTGGCATTGAGTAGCATTACTCTTAGTTTCTTATCCCTTGTGATACCTATGGAGGTGGGTTTGTCTTTTGACCCTTGCCTAAAAAAGGCAGTATGGAGGTAGCAAGAGCCTTTGCCAATATCCGAAAGCCCATGGGTGACAGGTGCAAGCCGTCCCTAGCGAAGCATCGTGGCTTGTCGAGCATGTCATCCCAGGCTGACAGGCATTGGATCCCCTTTGAATGACACCAATACTTAAGCCAATTGTTGAAATTGATCATCTTGTCTTCATATTGTGGCATCATTCTTGGTGAGGGTAAGATGCTAGTCAAGGTCAGGGTCATACCAGCCTGGGCTACATGCTCAGAGAGCTCCTCTATGTCTCTTTTCATGTAGTCTAGGGAGGTACGTCTCAGGTCATTCACACCAGCATGGACAATGACTGAGTCATATTTGTACTTGCCTTGGAGTGACCTGAGTGCTTGTGTTATGTGGCGGATCCTAGCGCCCGACAGGCAGTTCACCGTGACCTTCTCCTTGTTCAGCCTGGTGAGCGGGACGTCAGTGTGCCTGACAATAGAGTCACCTATTGCAAGTGTATCAGGTGTGTTGTTTAGCCTTAAGGGCTGTGACTGTTCGGCACACTGGCTTTGTGAGCTATGTGTTGCACGTGTTTTGTTTTGGGGTAGCGGTTGCTTGGGTATCTGCTTTGGAGGTCTCTGCTGCTTAGGCAGATTTTTATTTAGAGCCTCCGAGTATGTTTTTGTGTGTTTATGTGTTTGGTTTGTTGTCGTGGTAGGTCTGTGTGAGACTGGAATTGTAGTGAGTGTGGTTTCCTTCTCCTCCTGACTGGTTATGCCAGTACTGAGTTGAGAGAGCTTAGCCTCCAGTTTCTGGAGTAATTTCTGCAGCTTTAAACCAAGTCTCTGTAACAGCACAGATGTCTACATTCTCTGGAGTAAGGAGAGCTTATAGGGTGTGGAGTTTCTTGTTTAAGTTCAGAGCATTGAGCAGTAATACCATATGATTGCTTTGATTTTTTTGTTTTAATATGTTGATAGTTTTGTTATTCTGACATTGCCTAAAAAAGGCTCTAAGGGGGTTGTGAAAGCCCAGGGGGGGCAGGTGCAGACCATCTTTGGCAAAGCAACATGGTGCATTAACCATGTTCTCCCATGCTAATAGATATTGGATTTCCCTGGAGTGACAACAGAAACTAAGCCAGTTATTAAAATGAATCACTTTCTGTTCATACTGTGAAATCATCCTTGATGAAGGTAGGATGCTGCTCAGTGCAAGGCGTGTACTTGTCTGCGACACAGATTCAGAAAGAATCATTTTGTCTCTTTTCTTACAGTCCATTGAGGTATGTCTCAGGTCATTTACACCCACATGGAATATGATAGATGCATATTGGTACCTGTGGTGCAGTGACTTGAGTGCATGATTTTGCAGATCCTTACTCTATATAGGCAATGAACTGTTATCTTCTCCTTGTCCAGTATGTTGAGAGGAGCACCTGTGTGTCATCCAATAGAATTGCCTATGACAAGAGTAATAGGTGAAGTGTTTACTTGCCGTACAGGCTTTCTTCTTGGGAATGATTGGGTGTAGGCTTATGTGTGGTGTTAGGTGTTGCTTTTGGTGTGTGTTTTAGTGGTTGTTGACAATAGGTTTTGCCAACTGACAACTTAGGAGATGTTTTGAGGCATGGAGAGGTTTTCTTTTAAGTGCCTCAGCATAATGAAGGTCTAATTTGTTTGTAAGTGAGATTTTTGTATCCAAGGAAGCTATGAATGCACATTTCTCACATTCTGTGTTAGTATCTATGCTTTTTTGCAAAACTGTTTACTGCTCAGTGGTGATTAGCAGTACCCTATATAGTAACAAACCTATAAAGCTAATACATAGGACTGCAACCTGTAATGTAAAAAGGCTTTGCATGAAGCGAAACTTAGGGAAGCTAGTTAGTGCATTAAACAACACTATTTAACATTTAGCCTTAACCCTAGACACCACTTAGGTGACCCCTGTAAAACCAAGTCCCTAAACCATGATAGCACAATCCAAATACAGGTCCTGACAACATGGATTTGCAGTTTCCTAATGTCACTGTGGCCCATATCTACCAAGCTGGCCATCACTCCTCCTCTCCAATTATCACCCAGTCATGCAGGAGTCAACTTACATTGTGGCTTACTTATCCCAGCAGTCACACATTAAGACCTTTCCTCATGTATTCTCTTTTAGCAGTGGATACCAAAGACACCTCCAATTTGGAGATGAGACATCACAAGTGGAGGATAGTCCAAGGGACATGGAATCACCTAGATGACAATATTTGCATAAAAGTCCTGAATATGAGAGATGTTCTCCTTGTGTTGCAGGAATTTCAAGATGTCTTGTCTACAGGAGTGATTTCCATTCAAAAAACAATATGTTGTTAGTCTAATATTTGAAAAAACAAAGAGGAACCAGATCCTTCCCCCTAGGTTGGAAGACCACGAGGGTTTGGCAATGTGCAATCACTTCACATCACTTTTTTAGCAATGTACATTCCTTGGAAGTTCAACTACCTTGCAGATGGGCTCAGCAGTCCCATTTTGATGGCTCATGAATGGGCCCTCATTTCTGCAACTGGCCAACAGATTTTAAATTCCTGCAGCCAGCCGTGCAGTAACTAATTTGCCTCCCCTATCTTCACCAAATGTCCCCATAGCAGTACCATCATTGAGGGACATTCCAGTCAGGCAATGGCCTTCTGGGATTCTATATTCCTTCCCTTCCTTTTCCCAAATTTGCAGATTTCAACAGAAAGCAGTACAGTGTGAAGCTGTAATAATCCTCATTGCCCCAACTTGGCTTCAGCAAGTATGGGTTCCTCTTCTAAAACCTAATCTCAAGAAGCAACCATGGCTTTTAGATCCTCCACAGGACCTCCTATTTCACTCATCTGGGAAGCCTCACCAGTCTGGAAGGCCTCCCCAGGACATTCTGAATCTCAAGTTAACCATTTCCCCAATTCTTCCCTATCTCAGGAAATTATCCAAATTCTTACTAAGTCACAGAAAGATCCACTTGCAAGGTTTATCATAGCAACTAGAAACATATTTGTTATCTGGGCAAGAAAATTTAGGCCATGACCCTTACACTGCCTTTTTCCTGGATATCTTGCAATTTCTGTTAGATTTATTTGCTGAAGGTTCACTTCACTCTACTATTATGGTACAAAAGGCAGCCATATCTAACCACCATGTTGGTTTTGATTCCCATTTCCTAACCTGTCATGGAATATGTAAGGCTTTTTTGAAGGGCATTTCTTCTTTATCCTTCTGTAGAGGGACCACTTCTTCTGTGGGACCTTAATTTTGTACTAAAAACTCTGGCAAATGTTCCCATTGGACTAAGTTATATGACTTATTTAAAATTGTATCCTGGCAAACCCTAATTTTGATTGTAGTAATTTCATCTAGAAGAGCTTCAGAACTAAAAGACTTGTTTGCCTACCTACCTTATTTGGTATCTCCCTGAACAAATCCATCCTTTGTTCCTAAAGTGGCATCACTGTTTAATTTGAATTGGCAAATCCATTCAATAGTTTTCTTCTCAAACCATATTTATTGTTTACTTTGCTTTTGTTTGCCTGGTTTGTCTGACTGGGTTTAGTAAAAAAAAAAAAAACTCTTTTCAGCAGAGGCCTGGGGAGAAAAGCTCCAGCATATTACAAACATTTTTAATAGACGTTCAGTAATATACATGAACAAACATTAAGTATATGCTTTAACAAGTATACATACATTTACTAACAATATTGCATTTATATGAGGCAAGTATTACAGTATAAAAATTCTGCATTAGTAGATGAACATTGAGGATTTGAAGAGATTGTCAGATCGATAGATAAATTTGATTAGTGCTTAAAAACTAAATGTAGGTGAGGGAAGGAAGTAGGTAGGGTAGAAAATGTTAATATTCTAGTTAAGAGGTAGAGTATAAAGCAGGTTTAGAGACAATTATGTGTATGATTTTCATAAGGTTTATATTAGAAGTAGAGAGGTGGGGTTGAACAGTGTCACAAAACAAGGTATAGCTAGGAGATGCTAGTAAAACTATTTAGGTACTGATGAAGACTGGTTGTGGGGAACAGAGGAGAGTATATTCTTCACAAGCTACAGGCAGCTGAGATTTTATTTGTACAGAACTAAGTCATTCAGGAAAAGATTCTCAGCTCTTTGTATCCTTTGCCCCTCATAAACCCAGGAAGAAGGTTTCCAAAGTTTCACTGTCCAGATGGCTGTTGGATTGCAATTCCTTTTTTGTGCTCCTCCATCAAAACCCTAACAGCAAAACCTAAAACTCATTCCACAAGGTTTATATCTATATTCAGTCTTTTTCAAAAATGTTGTACTCTAGCAATATGTACTCATCAAGAGGAGGTCATGCCTTCTCAACCTGGTGGACTTCTTTGAGAAGGTCACCAAAGGAATGGATGAAAGCAAAAATGGTTCACACTCCCTTCCTTGACCTGTCCAAGGTATTTGACACAATACTCCACCCGAGCATTGTTGACAAACTCCAGAGGTTAGGTACAAACCCCCATGTCACCCAATGGTTAGCCAGCTGAATCACAGACAGGACACAGGAAGTTAGAATTGGGAAGTCTACCTCTACAAAGCAGTCCCAGCATCCCTCCTTTTTGACATTTACTTCTCTGAAGTCAAGGGTAATGTCACTGGCCTCTGGCTGACTAAATTTGCAGATGATTGCAAATTAGGAGAGGTCATAGAATCCCCTACCAACACTAATGTTCTTCAGGAAGGGCTTACAAAGACAAATAACTTGTGTCAGAGCCATGGACTAAAACTAAATACCAAGAAATTCATAATAGTATCCTTCAAGAAATCATCTACCCTTGGTAACTATCACATTAACAACACACTCCTAAGGGTTGACCCAATAGTCAGAGAGTTAGGGACACACATAGAGATTAATCTAGCCTTTGACCATTGTGTGTCTACAGCAGTGAAGAAGTCATTCTATATCGTTCAACTTATAAACAAAGGTATGTCATTTAGGTCCAAGGAAGTCATTGTTCCACTGTATTAGGCATTTAGCAGACCTGTCATTGAGTACAATGTCCCCTTTGGAATATACCTAACATTTCCTCACTAAAAGAATACAGAGAGTAAGTAACATATCCTACGCAGACCTCCTCAAGGCCCTATTCCTGTATTCTGTCTCATACAGGTTGTTGAGGGGAGATCTATGACTGGCATACAAGGCATTATCAGACCCTACCCCGACGTACCTCTTGCATATCAACAAAACAAACAGCAACAGAATTACCCATTCTAAAGACTTAAACCTTGCCTGCCATATAAATAGAACCTGCTTGAGAGACAGGTATCTCAGAGACTACCCCTTCTGGAGATTAGGCTCCCCATCCATTTGAAGCAGAGTTCTTTCTCAACCCAATTCAAGTGTGACTTGGACAATTGGATGGGGAACAGGAAATTCATCCCTGGTTTGCTTTCTGCTTGTAAATGTTTTGTCTCCCAAACCCCTGCTTACACTTATCAAGGGTACCAGAACTTGTCAGAGATTTGGAATGCATTGTTAGGCTTAAAAAGGCCCCAGGGATTGCTAGCCTAATAAACACCTATGAGCCTACTACCATGCATGCTTGGTGAAGGTATGCATGGTAGTAGGCCCCAGGGATTGCTAGCCTAATAAACACCTATGAGCCTACTACCATGCATACCTTCACCAAGCATTACAAATTAGATGTTATATCTAAATCCTGGGGTTCCATTAGGGCCACTATCATAAAGGGGCTTTTGTCAATGATTACATCCAATACAATAAGTAGCTTCGGGTTCTGACTCTAGCCAGATCGGAGCCTGTGTTGTTTTTCGTTACTGTACTGCTCTTAGGTTGTTTTAACAGTATTCTGATATTTCCTAAACTCATCTGATACTGCAAAAGCTGTTCTCAGTTTGCCAAAGTTCATGTGAGTCTGCCAAAATATTTCTAAGTTTTGCAAAGTTTTTGTGTGTTGTGAACATTTCTCAGAGCTAGTGAACTTATTTCCAAGGATTCCTGATATTGCAGTAATTCTGACTTCAGTTGTAAAGCATTTATCTGACTGGCCTGAGGGTTTACCTTTGTAAAAGTCTTTCATCTGGTATAAAAGAATTACATTTTTGTGAGTTTCTGCTCATTTATTCAGAGCATTATTGTGCCTGGTTTGGATACCTGTTACTACAAGACTTGGATTGCTTCTAAAACCATGCTTGCATATAAGCAAACCTCTCCAGTTTAGAATCCTTTATAGGAAACACTCTCCATAGTCTCCCACTGTTCACAGCTGCTCGAAGAGCTGCCAGTTTGTTCAGAAGGTGGTACCACTGTAGGTCATCCAATAGTACACTAATAAACACTCTCACTTTAACCCTTAAGTGACTCTCCCCTGCTCCTTCCCATCTAGAAATTGTTTTTCCTTGCCTTACATAGCATAGAAGCTAGATTCAGACCTGCTGAATCTAGACTGTTTGGTATCATTGTGCTCTTAAAAATGCCAGCTTACATTAAGAAGGCCTCCCTGCACCCTTGTGGTAGACATGTGTAGCTCAGGACACATCTGAGTTGGGGATTATTGGAGAAAGGCACAATCTGGGGTTTTCCCATTGGTTGTTGTGTTAAACACTTTTTAACTTCACCTGTATATAAGCCTCACATTTCTCATGTTTTTGCTCAGATTACCGGAGCTGCTCAACATTTTGCACCTTTAGTCAGAGATCTGGAGTGCTTCTGCAGTGAAATCCAAGGTGTCCATGAAAAATAAGTATATTTTAAGCCAGCACTGCATTTTGTTAACTGTATTTAATTGAATTACTGCTTCATTTTTGCTGTTTGTGACTGCTTTTTACTCTACACTTTGAAATTGTGTTTCATTCCCTTATGTAGCATAGGCTAGATTCAGACCTGCTGAATCTAGACTGTTGGTGTCACTGTGCTCTTAAACTAGCCATGTTACATTAAGCGGGCTTCCCTGCACTTTGTGGCAGACGTGTGTAGCTCAGGACCTTTCCGAGTTGGGGATTGCTGGTGAAAGGCACAGTTTGGGGCTTTCCACTTGGTAGTTGTGTTAAAAGCTGCTTAAATTCACATGTATATAAGCCTGTCATTTGCTCATTGCTACATACCATGCAACAGGGTTTAGCAGTGGCCTGTTATAGATGCAAATGCCTGGGAACATTATTTCTCCCTAGAGACTTTCCAGTAGAACCCCCAAAACTTCCCTGTTGAGCAAAGGACAACTCAGTTTTACTCTAAGCAGCATTCTCACACTTATCCACAACCTACTATACACCCACTGCCTTTTCTACTCCAAGTCAAACTAGCCCACTAATTAAGCCAAAGTCCTACGTCCAGCTAGCCCACTTCCTTCCCAAATACCACATTCAGAAAAATCCTGCCACAATAGACTAGTAATTTCCCATCATTTCTCCTGCCAGCTTGATTGATATGGGCATCTTGAGGCAATGTAAATATTACTTTGTGTATACTGGCAACCACTTACTCCTAAAGCAAACTAGCACCCTATGTAAGAGATGCAAATACACTGTGGAACTGGAGTGAATTCTGTCAAATAAAAACAAACTAGACATCAAGGAGGTTGTCAGGACACATGCTTCATATAAGGTTATGACACATAAACCCACATATGTGGAGGTACTCAGTAAATGCCTACCACTGGGGTTGGGAGGGTGGCCTAATGGTTAAGGTGTTTGCCTTACAAACACAAGGTGCAGTGTTTGAGTCTCACAAGGGATAATTAGCTAGGCTTAAAATGGCTCGCAGGGGCAGTTAGCCTAATACTAATCTATGAACCTAAAAGAACAGAAACCTCCCAAATGCACACCACCCACACTCACCACTAAGCAAAAAGTAACCACTACACATATCAACACACACACACTCAGATCTATCGACAAATAAGCCAGTAAGGCAAAAACACATTGACTGTCTTGGTCATAGGTGACTCCATAGTGAGACTCACAGATGTACCCCTCACCAGACTGGGCAAGGAGAAGGTCATGGTCAGCTGCCTATCAGGTGCCAGAATTAGACAAATCATGCATGCACTCAAGTCACTCAACCGGTACCGTTATGACTGTCATAGTCCATATTGGAGTGAATGACTTAGACATACCTCTCTGGACTATATGAAGAGAGACATGCTGGAACTCTCTGATTATGTGTCCCAGACAGGTACATCCTTAGCCTAGCTGTAAGCAGTATCCTTCCCTCACACAGGATGATGCCACAATATAAACAAAAAAATGAATGACTTCAACAATTGGCTTAGCTTCTGGTATCAGTCCAGGGGGATCCTGTATCTGTCAGCCTGGGAGGATATGGTAGACAGACCTTGTTGCTTTGCTATAAAGGCCCTTGTCTCCCTCATAGTGATTTTTTAGGCAATGTCATAACAACAAAATTTCCAATGTAGCAAAATCTAATTGAGCAAACTCAGAGTCGTGTTGCTTAATGCTAGATGTTTAAACATGAAACTGCACTCCCTGGAAGCACTCCTCACCTTGGAGGATGCTGATGTCTGTGCAGTTACAGAGACATGGTTCAAGGCTGCAGAGAGTACCCCAGCTATGCAAGGCTACAAAGCCTTCCACTTGTTCAGACCTCAAAATAAGCATGAAGGAACCAAAGCTGGAGGTGTATCCATCTTCATTAAAACCATATACACTTCGAGACTGGTGAAACAGCATGACTCTTTCGAACTACTCCATGTCCAATTAACTATTAGAAAAGTACTGTACAATATCATTGCTAACTATAGATCTCCTACCATAAACCAGAATAAGCACACCACCTACCTTGATTTACTGGAATCCCTCACCATACAGCCCAATACCTTAGTCAATGGAGATTTGAACTATCCTACCATAGACTGGGGGACATACATGAGCAAAACACACTCCCCCAGAGGTTTCTGGACTTTGTTAATACAAATGCTCTGGAACAGATAATCTGCACCCTAACTAGGGCCTCTAATTTGCTGGACATAGTACTCACCAACAAGGCGGGGGGGGGGGGTCACTGTACTTCCTCAGGCATGATGCCCTCCCTGGTAAGGTCAGACCACAAATCAGTCTCATTTAAAGTAACTACTGGAACTGGCACCCTCACAGGAAAAAAATTATAAAAAACTTTACAAAAGTTAACTACAACCTACTAAGTGATGGTATAAAAAGTTTCATACTACTTGCAATTGCAAACATCAGTGATCACAGAAGTGTAAGCAAATGTCCTGTACAAAGAACTCTGCTCTACCTGACCGGATCAAAATTAGGTCTTCCCATAAAAACAAGCCACTGTGGTGGACTTCAAGTATAAACAGTTTATATAACAAGAGGAAAAAACTGTTGTCCAAAAGCAAGAGGGATATCACTCTGCAGAGGAAGTGTTCCCTCGTAAGCCTATATAAGAAAATCAGAAATTTTGTAATGTCTTCTAAAGCAAATTATGAAGCTAAAATCACTTCCCTAGCCAAGGATAATCATACGCCATTCTTTAACTATGTCTGAAGTCTAAATGGGAATGCCCAGCGATGTTCCATAGATTCATAGGTTCATAGGTAGGCACTAGGCTATCTGCCTGAGGGCATTTCTAATCCTAGCCAGAGTGTGTCGGCTTTCACTGCCCCATTGATTAATTAACTGAGCCTCTGTCAAGCAGAGCCAATGAAGTGATCCCATGGGTGTATTTTCTGATGTTCATCATGTTTCACTGCTGCAGTCATTACACTTGGGTTATCCTGCCGTCAGGCGGTTCCCCAGTCGGCCTGAGTTCCAAAGTCTTGGTCCGGCATCGGTTGCTGTCACCTCCTCCCTGATGTCAGTGCGACAGGGGTATATAAGATGCTGCTGACGCCATTTTCTTCAGTCTTTCTTGCCCCCGTGGTGCCCGACGCAAAAGCAGTTCGCAAGTGCTGGTCGGCCGACTCCTGAGATTTTCATTCCGAATCCAGAACCGAAGTCTTCTACAAAGCTAAGTACCCCGTTGGGGAAACTTTTTCTTGCCTCAGACCGATGTCAGTAAAAGTTAATAACTGTATTTCTTGTGGGAAGCAAATACCTCATAAGGATTTCCATTCTTATTGTATCCCATGCCTAGGCCCAGACCACGACGTCACTGGTTGTCGGTTTTGTGCTAGGTTTAACAAGCGTACTATTAAACGACGGTTTGATTTTACCCGACATTATTTTGGCAGAAAATTCAATTATACCATGCCATTGGAACTTCCGATGACTGGAATACATAAAAAGCACAAAGACAAGGATAGGCATCCGAGGCCCAAAACTGACGACGAAGCCTCTTCTAGGCCAGTTGCCGGTTCTCCGGTTTTCAGCGAGGTGCCTTCGCAGCCCCTGACGAACGTTTCTGTAGAACCACAGGCCACCTTTGACTCCCACATGGAGATGGCTGGGCCTTCAGATGCACAAGTTATTCAGACTACCGAAACTACCCCTTCAGAGGGATCCGGAGTAGCTGAACAATCTGCAGCTTCAGTGGGTGTTTTCAGACCTACTCAGTTAAGCATTAAATCTTCTGCTAAGTCTAAACCTACTTTAAAGACAAAGAAACAAATACAGCATTCTCCAGGACAGGCCTCCATGCCTAAGAAACAAATGCTCAAAATGGCCGAAGACCTAATCTCTCTGATCAGGGGTTCCCATCCCCCTCCTGATAAAAGGCCTAGACAGGATGCAGACTATGACTCATCAGACCAGGTATCCATCTCTTCAGATTCATCCTCAGACCTAGGATACTCTTTACCCCCTTATGAGGATTCTGATGCTGAGGAATCAATTTCATCAGCCTCTCCGCCTGAGGACTACTCCTTTGGGGAAATCTTACATACCATGAGGGAGCATTTCCAATGGGAAGGCCAGGATTACTCAGAATCCAAAAAAAGGCTCAGAGACTTCCTTTTATTACCTCAACACAGACCCCTTGCTATTCCGCCAGTGTTAGATATTGTGGATGATGTGTATACTGAATCCAGTTTAAATCCTGATTCTTTACCTCCAGCCCCAGTTAAGCCTGACAGATACTACAGAGTCCCTGACTCACACAAATTTCTTTATAAAAGCCCTGTTGCCGACCCTGAAACTATTTCTCAGGGACCCAAAGGGGATAAGGCTTCATCAGCAAAGAATCCAGTCCCCTCTGATAGAGATTCCGAAGCATTAGACAGATGGGGGAAGAAAGTATATACGTCTGCACCTTTAGCAATGAGGGCCTTAAATTGCCAGTTTCACATGTTAAAATATCAGCAATTTTTGATGTCTCAGTTGAAACAAAAAATGCTTCCAGATTCAGATCCTCCTAATTTAAAGGAAATGCAGGATTTATTGCATGCAGCTGAACAAGTGGGAAAACACACTTTGCAATGTGGTATTGATTCTTTAGAGGCCTCCTGTAGAGCAGCAGTTACAGGTTTCGTCATTAGAAGACATGCTTGGTTAAAAGAACATACGTTACCAGATCATGTTAAAGCAAAACTATTGGATGCACCTTTACAGCAGGATGTGTTATTTGGAGTTAAGGCAGAAGAGGTATTAAAGAAAATGGAGGATAAGGCAAAATCTATGCAAACGGTGAAGGATTTCTTACAGGTTCAGCCTCCTCGATTTAGCAGAAATTGGCCAACAAAGAATTGATCCATTCCAGTTTCAGACAGACCTCAAAGGGGCAGATACAGACATCCAAGAGGTAGAGATCAACCACAAGGGTTTTACAGGCCTCGACAATGGGGTGCATCAGACCAGAAAGAAGGGGAAGACAGGCCACAATGTTATAAAAAACAGCCCCAATGACTTCCCACTACAGCTGCCAAACATCTCTCTCTTGGCAGCCCCCTTGGGAGGAAAACTGGTACTTTTCTATCACAATTGGCATATAATCACCAAAGACAAATGGGTTCTCAACATTGTATCCCAAGGTTACAGGTTCCACTTTCACACTCTGCCAAGGTTAAAAGGAATGCCAAACCTGCCACCAAATCAATGGGCAGAGGCTCAAAAACACTCATGGACATGGGAGCTATTCAAAAGGTACCACCACAGGAGCAAGGACAAGGATTTTACTCAACTCTTTCTGCTTCCCAGAAAGGACAAAGCCTTGAGGCCCATTCTGGATCTTTCTTCCCTAAACACTTACCTGGATGTTCCGAAATTCAAAATGTTGACACTACAGCAGCTTCTTCCCATGCTGGGCAAGAAAGCTTGGCTCGTAACATTGGACCTCAAGGAGGCATACCTGCATGTCCCTATCAGACAAAACTGCAGAAGATACCTCAGATTCATGGCTGGTTCAATGCACTATCAATTCTCTGCACTGCCCTTTGGCTTATCTACTGCGCCCATGATCTTCACAAAGTGCCTGGCACCAGTAATTGCATTTTGCAGACAGAAAGGAATTCAAATTTATCCATACCTGGACGACTGCCTGATTCAAGCAGAGAGCAAGGACATTATTCTAAAGCATCTGACATTTGTAAAACAGTTATTAAGTTGCCTAGGGTACACAGTAAATGAAAAGAAATCAAAACTAGTGCCCTCACAAGAAATAATATTCCTGGGTGCCAGCTTGAATACAACGGATCCAGATGGCTTATCTCACGCCAGACAAGCAAGGACATCTGACCCAATATTTTCTATTAATGACAACAAGAACCCAACTCCCTGCAAGAAAAATTCTGCAGGCCTTGGGTTACATGGCATCTTGCATACTACTAATTCCATATGCCAGGCTGCATATGAGGAAACTACAATGGTAAATAAAGAGTGTCTGGTCTCAACACTGTCAAAGTTTGGAAACAGTTATACCATAATTCCTTGCCTGCAACAGGAGTTTCGATGGTGGGCTCAAGCTTGTCACCTCAACAAGGGACAGCCTTTTACTCAACTCACAGCCAGGCAAACACTGACAACAGATGCATCGGATTACGCCTGGGGAGCACACATGGCAGGAAAATGTATTCAGGGCAAGTGGCCCGCAGAACAAAGGCATCTTCACATCAATCAAAAAGAGATGCTAGCTGTACAAAATGCCCTAATAGCCTTCAAGGACCTGCTACATCCAGGACAACTACTACTAAAGACAGACAACACCACAGTTATGTGGTACATAAACAAGCAAGTGGGCACTCACTCTTATTCCCTCTGCAGACAAGCCATGACCTTGTGGAACACAGCTCTAAACTTTCAAGTTCATCTACAAGCACAATTCCTGCCAGGAGAGAAAAACACACTGGCAGATGACTTAAGCAGAAACATCATGGATCCCCACGAATGGGAATTGGATCCACAAATATTCAGAATGATTACACAGAAATGGTGGAGCCCGGACATAGATCTGTTTGCATCCCCAATGAACTGCCAGCTACAGAAATTCTGCACAAGGACTTACCATCCACAAGCATGGAAAGTGGATGCCCTCTCATTCAGCTGGAAAAACCTACAAGTATATGCTTTCCCATCACTAACTCTCCTTCCAAAGGTACTCATCAAAGCCAGGCAGGAAGAGCCAAAGATGATCCTGATTGCACCAGACTGGCCACGTCAGCACTGGTACCCAATCTTGAAGAACTTAGCACAAGGAACACCCTGGATTCTGCCTCAAATCCCACATCTGCTGACTCAGCAAAACAATCAGATACTTCACAGCCAGCTAAAGACTTTAAACCTGCCTGCATGGAAGATTTCCTAGTCAAGCAAGCAATGCATCTCTCCAAAGCAGTTATGGATGTCATTCTGGAGACCAGAAGGCCTAGTACCAGGAAAGCCTATTCGGATAAATGGAAGAGATTATGTGCCTGGAACCAGGCTCACAGCCTTGACCCTCTTGTCCCAACTATTCCTCAGATATTACAATATTTAACTGAGATGCTGCACAAAGGCCTCTCCTTTTCATCCATCAAGATTCACGCCTCTGCCATCTCTGCTCATTACAACACGGATCCACCAATTTTCTCTAATCCTTTGCTAAAACAGTACCTCAGAGGGGCTAAAAACATAAGACCGCCCTGTAGGGCACCTACTCCAACTTGGGACCTCAACTTCGTGTTGGAAAAATTAACTTTACCTCCTTTTGAGCCAGCTAATACAGCAGATTTAAAATATATCTCTTGGAAAACTGCTGTACTCCTGGCAATAACATCAGCATGAAGAGTTTCAGAATTACAGGCACTAATGTCATTGGAACCTTTCATCATTTTCCACCAAGACAGGGTGTCTTTAAGAACTAACCCTACGTTTATGCCAAAGGTGGTATCAAGTGTGGCTCTAAACCAAACTATTCACTTGCCAACTTTTTATCCAAATCCGCAGAATAAAGGAGAGAGACTACTGCATTCTTTGGGCATACACAGGCAGTTACGCTTCTACTTGGACAAAACCAAAGCTTTCAGAAAATCTGAGCAATTATTGGTAGCATATGCTGCAGGAGCACAGAGAAAAGCTATTTCAAAACAGACCATTTCAAAATGGATAGGACACTGTATACGTTTCTGCTATACACACCATGGGAAACCTGTACCTAACAGCATTAGATCTCACTCCTCCAGGGCAACAGCCACTTCAACTGCCTACCTCAGAGGAGTACCTACCAAGGACATTTTGGAAGCAGTAACTTGGAGTTCTGTACATACCTTCACCAAGCACTACCATCTGTCTCTATACTCTAAATCCAGAGCTGGCTTCACCACTGCAGTGCTGCAGGGCCTTATAGCCACCCCTAATGCCTTATAGTACCAGCCACCCTACCTCAGCTTTGGGATTCTACCCAAGTGTAATGAATTTTCATCCATCAAGATTCATGCCTCTGCCATCTCTGCTCATTACAACACGGATCCACCTATTTTCTCTAATCCTTTGCTAAAACAGTACCTCAGAGGGGCTAAAAACATAAGACCACCCTGTAGAGAACCTACTCCAACTTGGGACCTCAACTTCGTGTTGGAAAAATTAACTTTACCTCCTTTTGAGCCAGCTAACACAGCAGATTTAAAATATATCTCTTGGAAAACTGCTGTACTCCTGGCAATAACATCAGCACGAAGAGTTTCAGAATTACAGGCACTAATGGCAGTGGAACCTTTCATCATTTTCCACCAAGACAGGGTGTCTTTAAGAACTAACCCTACGTTTATGCCAAAGGTGGTATCAAGTGTGGTTCTAAACCAAACTATTCACTTGCCAACTTTTTATCCAAATCCGCAGAATAAAGGAGAAAGACTACTGCATTCTTTGGATATACACAGGCAGTTACGCTTCTACTTGGACAAAACCAAAGCTTTCAGAAAATCTGAGCAATTATTGGTAGCATATGCTGCAGGAGCACAGAGAAAAGCTATTTCAAAACAGACCATTTCAAAATGGATAGGACACTGTATACGTTTCTGCTATACACACCATGGGAAACCTGTACCTAACAGCATTAGATCTCACTCCACCAGAGAACAGCCACTTCAACTGCCTACCTCAGAGGAGTACCTACCAAGGACATTTTGGAAGCAGCAACTTGGAGTTCTGTACATACCTTCACCAAGCACTACCATCTGTCTCTATACTCTAAATCCAGAGCTGGCTTCACCACTGCAGTGCTGCAGGGCCTTATAGGCACCCCTAATGCCTTATAGTACCAGCCACCCTACCTCTGCTTTGGGATTCTACCCAAGTGTAATGACTGCAGCAGTGTAACACGATGAACATAGTACAGTTTTGTACCTACCATAAATGTAGATGTTCGAGTGTAAACACTGCTGCAGTCCAGGTTACTCTCCCTCCTTCCCCTCTTACTTGCTGGTACGTACCTATGTCTTCTACCCTTTACTACCTATGGGGAGTATTTGCTGGTATCTGAAAGTTGTTGATTGCTTTTATTATGCATGTTTTATTAGCAATTGGAATATAGCCTACATTTTTGGAGGCACCTGACATCTGGGGCAAGAAAAACTGAAGAAAATGGCGTCGGCTGCATCTTATATACCCCTGTCGCACTGACGTCAGGGAGGAGGTGACAGCAACCGATGCCGGACCAAGACTTTGGAACTCAGGCCAACTGGGGAACCGCCTGACGGCAAGATAACCCAAGTGTAATGACTGCAGCAGTGTATACACTCGAACATCTACATTTATGGTAGGTACAAAACTGTACTTTACCCATCCACTCGTCAAGGCTTCTCTTGAAGAGTGTTAGTGAGGAGCTCTGCCTAATGTAGTTAGGAATTTTGTTCCAAAGCATGGGGAGTCTCTGTGACTGGAATCTATCCCTCCAGCATGTTCTATTTATTGTTGTGGTGAGATTTAGCTCACTAGAGCGTGTGGCTCACAGTGACTTGGATTTCTTTAGGTGGAGCATGTCCATCAATCCCAAACTGGTTGAAGAAGGTATCATTCATACTCCACTGGAAGATATTGCCAACCTTCTAGCTGACAGATTCAGTGCAAACTTCACCAACCTATCCCCACCTACCATATCCCAAAGCATACCTGACATGAGCTAGTATCTATAGAGAACAGGTCATCTCTGCACTTGCCAAGGCCAAAAACATGGCATCAGTGGGGCCAGATAATATCACAGGTTGTTTACTAGGCAATCTAAAACAAGACCTAGTGGATACAATTGGCATTCTTTTTAATCATAGCTTTAGAACTGTCTGTATTCCTGCAGAATGAAGAACAGCAACAGTAATTCCCCTGCACAAAGGGGGCCATCATCTGACCCTGGGAACAACAGACCCATAAGTCTAATCAGCCTCATCTGCAAGGCCATGGAAAGAATTATCATGGACCTTATCAACACGGATATATGTGAACTCCAAACACTGGACCCAACCCTGTTTGGCTTTGTTTAGAGTAGATCATGCTTATTAAACCTGGTAGACTTCTTTGAGAATATCACCAAAGCCATGGACGAAGGCAAGACAGTGCACACAGCCTATCTCGACCTTTCCAAGACTTTTGACACAGTCCCCCACTCTGGCATCATTAAGAAACTCTCCCAGCTGGGGATTAACCCTTATATTACTAGATGGGTAGTCAACTGGCTCACTGAAAGAACAAACTCTGTCAAAACTGGTGATCCACCTCCACCAATAGACCCATCACCAGTGGAATACCACAGGGGTCTGTGCTGGTCCCCATAGTGTTTGGTATTTATTTCTGAGAAGTCCAGGCCAAAGTAGATGGCCTCTGGCTCAACAAGGTCAGTGATGATTGCAAACTGAGTGCAATAATTGAATTTACCAACGATGTCAACATATTACAAGAAGGGCCAACACAAACAAATGATTGGTGCCAAAGCCATGATCTAAAACTAAATGCATAAAAAGTATTATTATTCCCTTTGGCAAAAGATAATTCCCTACAAATTACAATATTGACAGCAACCCCATGAGTTCCAGCCCAGTGGTATGAGACTTGGGAACACAGGTTGATAGCAATCCGAACTTCAATGACCACGTTTCCACAGTGGTAAGGAAAGCCTTCTACATAGCGCACCTCATAAGCAAGGGCATAGCATCCAGGTTAAGGGATGTTATAACTATCTCCACTGTACTCTACCCTCATCAGACCACTAATAGAGTATAAAGCACCATTTTGCATGTACCATACACCTACAGTAGCTAAAGAGGCCTCAGAGGTTTCTCACTAAGAAAATACTGGAACTCCAAACCATCATCTACGTGGACAGGCTATAAGCCCTGTCACTTTACTCTGTATCTTATAAGCTGCTGAGAGATGACTTGTGCCTGGCCTATAGGGCAATCTCCATCCCTGCCCTCATGGAAATGCTGCACATCCGCAAGTTAAATAGCACAAGAGTCACTTGTTCTATTGGATCTCAGCCTAGCCTGTAACATTAACAGAACATACTGGAAAGACAAATATGTGTCTCAGAGACTGCCTCTTCTCTGGAATAGACTTCTTATTCATGTAATACAGAGCTCCTCACTAACCCTTTACAAATGCAACCTAGATAATTGGATGAGAAATAGCAAATTCGTCCCCTGGGGTGGCACCCATGGCCCTCATGGACATGAGTACCCAGTGCTGATCACACACCCACTCTGTTCATACATTCATTCTGCGAATGAACCAAAAACAACAAATGGGGATACTTGGGATTAACATGGCTAGGGTTGTAAAGGCTCTAGGACCACTAGCCTAGTAACCTCCTATGAACCTATAAACCTATGAACCAAATTGTCTTATTGATAAGGACCTGAGAGACTAGCTCAAGCCTCCTCAGTAATGATTCTACTGTTGCTAGCCAATGGTCTATATGCAGACAGCAAACTCAGTCTGAGGAGAGAAACTACCCTGGAGGATTATGGGAAGGAAAAACGTTTGAAGGAGCTACAGGCTGTGGAACATTGGATTCCTAGATTGGATCTGACAAGCAGCTTGAGGACCAACAAGTTATACCAGAAGGACATGGATGAATGCATCCTGGGGTTATGGTAAGTACATACCTACCATTTTGAACTGGCATCAATTTCTGTACTGAATAAGATACAGATATCAGTAATCCCTGAAATTATATCTAATGTTCATCAGCCTGAGCTACAGGTCTCTGTGCAGAAAAGCCTGAGGTTCTACAGCTACCCAAGGCTATGTCTAAATGTCTCATAAGCATGTCTCCACTCATCTGCCCTCTTACTGTGATAAATCAGAAAAACCTTGTTTGGGAGATTCTTTCTGCATCAGTGATGGGCTGGAGGTGTTAACTGATCAACCATCACTTAAATAGGTATCTGTGAAAGCCCTGTGTAAATTGAAAAGAGCAAAGAGTCCTTCTGTTCTTTCGGATAGCAAGTGTGCATTCATGTTTTAGCACTTTTCTCTGTTTGTGTTACTTCTGATCATGATAATAACACACATACAATCTTCTGGATTTTCCCTCAGGGTTCTAAATTTAAAGAGATTGTCATAATTGGAAATGTTTTTGACTGGTTTCTCTCATACTTTTTCTTTCTTGTTAGAGGAGTTTATTACAATTGCACACGGTCCCAGAATCTGGGAGGAGAATTCCCCCATTTCCAAAATGTTCCATGGTGTTTTGAGAAAAACCTACAGGCATCTTGATTCTCAGCCTTCTGACCACAGGTCAGCTGATGTATTACATACATTTGATAAAGAAAGACTTTTGCTGTCCTCTCATCTGAAATCATGTTATATAATACTGATATACTACAACTTCTGAGGCACCTAGTTATTCTGTTCTAGAAGGTAATCTGTCTTTTACTAGCAGCTGTTAGACAGCTGAAAATAATTTATATCTCTATTACAGTGGCACTGAGAATTCATAAGTATTTAGTTCAAATGCAACCCTTTGAAAATTGGTATCTTGGAACAGATGAACATAAATAATAATATAGCAGAAAATATTGTAAAAGAATTGCTGTAAGTGTGTGGGCCTACAAGCACTAACGTGTAATATGTTGCAGTGGAAAGCAGTTTCTAATGCAGCTGTAATTGGTTTGTATTAGATAGGTATGATTGTCTAGGTCCTGCAAATCTGAGGATGTTAAAACTCAAAATATAGCACCCCATTTACTAGAAAATTAGAATTTAGTCCTCCAGTTTTTAGTTTTGTGATACAAAAGCATGCATAAGCCATTTTCCATGCCTTTATCTACTGTTGACTTGTTTATTTTCACTGATTTATATTAATTTTGAATTATGCTCTGGTTCATAGGTTCATATGTTGGTACTAGGCTATTGGCCCTAGGGCCTATACAAGCCTAGCCATAACAATTCCCTGCTTATTTCTTCCCACAGTATTTACTTCCCTGGACCCCTGTCTAGCAGGTCACTGACATGATCCCCAGGTTGAATTTCCTATCTCCCATCCAATCATCAAGGTTCCTTTTGATTTCATTTATCATTCACTTTTCTCCAGAACTTTCATGCAGCGTGACGGGAGTTTAACACCTCTATGCTCCCACAGTTGTGCATATCCCCTTTGTTCTTGAACACTGACACTAGAATGCTTATTCTCCAGTCATCTGGGATATGCCTTTCTCTGCATACTGCTATGATTACACTCTGGAGCCATTTATCTCCTAACTCAGTCAACATCTTGATCATATCTACCATGAGCTCATCTGATCCTGCTGCTTTCCCTAACTTAATTTTCCTTAGTGCTATTTTTACTTCTTCTATGGTGGGCTCCTCTTCTTCTCTCATCGGAGGCTGCTTCTGGGGCAGTACAGCTTCTGTGGGGGTTTTCTTGTAGGTTCATAGGTTCAGAGGTTGGTACTAGGCTATCAGCCCTAGGGCCTATACAAGCCTAGCCATAACAATTCCCTGGCTATTTCTTCCCACACTATTTACTTCCCTGGACCCCTGTCTAGCAGGGCGACTGACATGATCCCTGGGGTGAATTTCCTTTCTCCCATCCAATCGTCAAGGTTCCTTTTGAAGAGCGCCAAAGAGGCACTCTGCTTGACATGTATGGGCAATCTATTCCAGAGTCTGGGGAGTCTCTGGGTCAGGAACCTATCCCTCCAGCACATATTGTTTATTGTGATGACAAGGTTTAGAACCCTGGAGTGTGTTGCTCTGAGGGATTGGGATTTCTTTAAGTGTAGCATGTCTAACAGCTCTGGGTTTGACATGGCCTTGTATGTTAAGCAGAGATCGCCACTGAGTAGACGATATGTGACAGAGTATAGCTGGAGTTTTTTAAGGCAGTCAGCATAGGGCATCTGCTTTAGGCCTGTGATTCTTGTAGTGAGGTATTTCTGCGGCCTTTCCAGTTGTTGCAGATGTCTTAAGAGGCACATACCAAATGAGGCGTTGTATTCTATAATGGATCTAATGAGGGATGAGTACAATGGGACAATGACCTCCTTTTTTCTGGATGAAAAGCCCTTAGTGATGAGGTGTGCTACATGAAGGATTTACTGACTGTTGTGGCGATGTGGCTATCGAAGGTGAGACCACTGTCTATCACACTTTCGGTGTTTAGTGTACTGCCACCTATATGGTAATTCACGGATACATGTTTTTTCCCAAAGGGGATAACTATACATTTCTTGGCATTGTGCTTGAGCCCATGGCTCTGGCACCAAGCATCTGTTTCTGTAAGGCCCTTTTGTAGAGTATCCACATCATTTGAGGATTCAGTAATGGCTCCCAGTTTGCAGTCATCTGCAAACTTTGTTAGCCAGAGTCCCTTAGTGTTGGCCTGTACTTCAGAGAAATAGATGCCAAACAAGAGCGGTCCCAGGACTGAACCCTGAGGTACTCCACTTGTCACTTGTCTGGAGCTGGATTTGGAGTCGGCTACTTTTACAGTGTGGGTTCTATCAGTGAGCCAGTTAGCAACCCATTGGGTGATGTAGGGATTAATGCCCAGCTTAGTAAGTTTATCTATGATTCTAGAGTGTTGGATGGTGTCAAAGGCCTTGGCAAGGTCTAGATAGGCTGTGTGGACCACCTTACCCTTGTCCATGGCTCTGGAGACTGATTCGAAGAAGTCAGTCAGGTTCAGGAGACAAGATCGGCCCTTCACAAACCCAAACTGGGTGGGCTCCAGTGTTTGAAGGTTGCCAATGTCTTTGTTTATACGTTCCATGATAATACGCTCCATGGCCTTGCAGATAAGGCTTGTCAGACTGATAGGACAGTAGTTTCCGGGATCCAAGGTGGATCCCCCCTTGTGGAGTGGGATAACTGTAGCTCTGTGCCACTCAGTGGCTCTGGTTTTACATTGCTGTTAATTCATATATATGATGCCGACCTGCTGAATGTGTAGTAGCCTGTGATACTCGTGTTTAAATGCAGCTTGTGATTGTAGTTGGTCTGAAGACTCTAGCTTGAGCACTCACTTTATTTTCATCTGAAATGTGTAAAATGCTTAACATGTGCTATCTATGATTTGTTAGCTAACTCTACATAGATTGATAATGTAGCACAGGCATTTACTTGTGTTTTTAACTACAACTGCTTTGCCTGTTTTCACACTGCTGTTTCTAAATGGTCTAGCCTTGCTTCTGCCTGCTGTATTTTCTTGTCTCCATCTGAATATTTTCTACAACTTTTTCTTTTATTTTTCCTGTTCAAACCGATGGATGCAGCAGTTTAGCTGCATCTGCACTACTGTCATTTGTTCCATTACTCTGGCTACATCCCCCTCCACTATTGAATTCTCCTTCCACCCTGTTGTGCTGTATCTTATCCCCTTATTTCTCCCTGTTCCAATATTCAGTGAAATGTATGTCCACTACTAATCCTGCACTTTCTCACATAAGTGCATAAGTTGTTTTTTCCTTCTATTCTCCCACTTATTACTGGTGCATTGTAGCACCTCAACTGCTTTATTTCACCTGGCATATAGCCTCCAGTCCTATCTCACTCACCACAGCTAGATTTGCTTTGCTTCCTCTCTGAGCCACCGGCTGGCCTTTATTGTATTGTGTTTCTCTCTTTTTTTTCAGCCGCTTCACTGCTGGAATGTGTGCCAGTCTATCCCTTACCCACCAGCCAGAATTTACCGCTTTCCTGGACTGCATCCCACTGCAACCTCAGGAAGCTATTAAAAGCCTCCCAAACAGAACACATAACAGGATGCCCCCCCCCCCCATTGAACAGCGTATGTGCAGCCTCTGATATAGCAATCATTGTGGTCCTAGTCCTGATATAGTTAGTTTGTACTGCATAGCTAAACTAATTAAGGAATAACCTACTGTTTTGTATAAGGTCTGTGTCCTGGTCTCTGTAAGGGCTTGCACACTTGCAAAGGAGTCCTGAGAGTGTAGGTCTCCCCACCTGGTCTGTTCTTTTTTATCTCCCTGATTTTCTTTTATAGCTTTACTATTTCCACTTCTGCCCACTAGATGGCATTGTAACCCAAGGAATAAACACTCACCTAACTAGCCCATCACAGCCGCTTCCCTCGAGACCCTTTCAGCTGCTCCAACTACAATTTTCTTGTTTAATACCTCAATACTTACAAGTGCCTGCACTGTTAACTGGACACAGGGCCTGGATGCCCAAACTCTCTGTTTTTTCACTCCCAGTACTACTTTCAGTAATCTCCAAGCTTGAACCTAGCATACCTTCCTGTATAAAACATTTTACTGATTGTTTTCTTTACCATCCACTTACCTTGTACATCTGGGCTATGCTCGGGCTCACTCTCCTCCTCCACCCTCCCCCCGTTCCCACCCACCCCATGAAATAATTTCCTTTATTCTCTCCCTCAGTAAACCACTCTCCCACATACCCCTCCCTCCAAACCATAACCTCCAATCCACTTCCTCCTTTATTTCCACCCACCCCCCCCTTCATCCACCTATATCATTAATAGAAAGACCTCACTTTCACTGACTAACAACTCTTAGGCCTATTCTAATTCCTTCTGATCTTACTACCTATCCCTACATCCACCTTTATATTAGCATCACTACAACTACTTCACTTCCATCTAGTAAATAACTACACCTCACCATGCGTACCTTCACCTTGCTCCTAGCACTTCTAAGCACATCTACCCTATTTTTTAACCTCTTCTCCTACTACATTCCTCTGAAACCCAACTACCAGTCACCTATCTCCACCTATCTCCCAGTCTTCCCACAACTCCCTCATTCCATAAAGAAAGTCTGTTACTTGGAAACCTAACTACCCCAAAGGCAAACCAAATTACTATCTACTTGACACCCCTACTCCACATCCTATTCCCACACTCCTCTCCCTTCTTCTCGCAGGTGACATCCACCCCAACCATGGGCCGGACCTCCCCTCCCCTCCCCATGAATACTATCTCAACACAGTCCACCCCGCCCCACCCTAATATCCCCCCAAAACACATCTCCCTATATTGCATTAACATGAGAAGCATAATGAATAAAACTACTAAATTCCATTCCTGGATAAATCAACACTCCCCAGGCATCATAACCCTCTGTGAAATATGGCTAAAATCCCACATCCCAGACAAAGCTATCCTGCCTCCTGTATATAACATCTTAAGACTAGATAGAACCCCAAAAAAGGAGGTGGCATTGCTGTCATGTTTTCTAACCATCACACTAACCTCTCTAACTATCCCTTCCCTCCTGCCTTGCCAACTGAACTTCTTATTGCAAACTGTAAATGTGATACTCACACCTCAATTAACATAGCTGCAATCTACATTCCTCCAGGCAACAACATCGCTGTACTAGAAATCATCCTATCCTCGCTCTGCAATCACTTCCCCAAGTAAAAAATATGCATGGAAGATGTTAATGGTTCACCCAACTAATATCCACACTTACTTGTACTACTACATCTAATCATTCCTCTCTCCTTGACTGGATTCTAGTCTCTCACCCCCAGAAATATCACTTCCCTAAAACTCTGCCTGATTCTCTTAGCAACCACTGCCCAAATAAAGTCCTCCATTTTACCCCTCACTTATGTAGACCGCATAAGTTCAAAGCATGTTGCAAACTAACCAACCTTGACTCCAAGTTAAACTGCTATCTCTTAGCTATCAACTGGTCATTCCTCAGCCAGTTACCCCTTGATGAAGCTGCAATGAAATTTAACAACATATTCTTTAACATACTCAACTCCCTAGCCCCCATAAGCACTGTTAGAATAAAATCAAACATATTCCCCTGGCTAACAAACACCACCTGCTCCCTAATGGCTCAGAGGGATAAAACCTGGAAGTTCTAGACTAAAACCAAACTCCCATCCCACCTCCAGCAGTACAAACAACTACACAACCTTGCTAAGAAAGTCATCACCAATGATAAGAGAAACTACTGCACAAACCCTCCTGAGTCACACCTAAATAAGCCAAAGAAGTTCTGGCATACAATCAACCAAATCCTTCATCCAGGCAACCCTCCTCACCCCAACCTAGCCCTACAAACACACACCTTCAAACTGCTACTAACTTTAACTCCTATTGTATAGACACCATCAGCAAGTTAACCAACCATCCTAACTCCAACACTGTCATTACCCTACCCCCAACCCTCTTAAACCTCTAACACCTCCTCAGCCTTCTCCTTAAAAACTGTATCCACCAACTACATTAAATCACTGCTTCTTAAATGTAAACCTTGCTACCCCTCAACAGATGGTCTCCCTCAACTCTTTCTCCAGAAAGCAGCCAACTCCCTCACCCTCTCCATCTCTATTCTTATTAACCAGTCCATTACTGAGGCCAAAGTCCCTGCGATATGAAAAAAATATTATACACCTTACCCATTCATAAAGGAGGCAGCTCTACCAAACTCTCCAACTTTAGGCCCATTGCAATTCTATCACCTCTCTCTAAGATCTTGCATATACAAACAAATCCTACAATACCTCATACAAGAGAACCTAATCACCCCCATTCAACATGACTTTCACCCTGGCCATTGCACCTCTACTGCTTCATTTCCTTCATTAACATCATCTCACAAGCCAGAGACCAAAACAAACAAGTTTCTTCCCTCTTTCTTAATCTCTCTAAGGCTTTCAATACCATCTCTCACCCCCTCCTCTTAAATAAACTCTCTGAACTTAACTTATCCACCTCTACTATCTCCTGGTTCTCTAGCTACTTCAGCAAAAATTCCAATCTGTTAAATGGCTTTCTGCTATCTCTCCAGAACTTCCTATAAATATGGGAGTTCACCAAGGCTCCTTACTTGGCTCACTACTATTTAATATTTTCACCAATCTATTATCTACCTCCTCACTGCTGTCATCACTTGTACAAAACGCAGATGACTCCACAGTCATCATCACAGCCAATTCCCTCTCTGATCTACATATGACAACTCAGAACTCCTATTTGTCTATTGAAAACTGGCTCAACAAGAACTAGCTAATCCTAAACCCAAAGAAGGCTAAACTTTTGCTCTTCATGCCAAAAACTATGAATCATCTTAAGCCATCTTTCTTTATCACTTCCCATAACAATACACCTATCACAGTGGAAACTCACACCAACCTACTTGGGGTCATTATTGATAACCAGCTGAAATTTGACCTGCATGTTCTCAGTAACATTAAGAAAACTAACCAAAAACTTGTCCTCCTCTACAGGAATAAAAACTTTTTTATCCAGTAAAGCCATGATAGCCCTATCCTATGCCTACCTACTCCTGACTCTTCTTTACTGCTCTAAAATCCTCACCAACTTACAAGCCACACTACTCTCTAAACTAGGGTCCACTTACAACAAGATGGCCAAATTGGGTCTATATTACGTAGTCGAAGTATGACAACTTCGAACGTTATATGGTCGAGACCATGTGTTCGAAGTTGTCATACTTCAAATTAAAAAAAAAAGCAAATAAAACACAGGAACAACTTCTTGACAGTTGTAAGCATTGTAGTGCAGTCTTGGAGTTGGTATATTTAAAGAGCGGGGGGGGATGCAGGGAGGCCTGCCCCCCTGCTTACAACCCTTTATTTTCTTTTACGTTGTTTTATTTTTTTTTTATGTGTTCGAAATTCTGTAATTTCGAACATGTAGGTTCGAACATATAGGTTCATAGGTTCATAGGTTAGTACTAGGCTAACTGCCCTTGCGAGCCATTTTAAGCCTAGCCAAGTATCCCCTGTGAGATTCAAACCCTGTACCTTGTGTTTGTAAGGCAAAAACCTTAAGCATTAGACCACCCTCCCACCTACCTATATGGTGTTCAAACTTACAGAATTTTGACTACATGGTATAGACCCGGACAAATTTGCTGCCAAAAACCCCTATCATTCTCATCACTGTTTAGCCATCAGGAAACTAAATTGGTTAGAGCTTCCTCACAACCTTCTCCTCCCTCAGCTTCAAATAATTCATTCTGTACTGCACCTGCCCTCCTTCTGTCCCAGCATTATTTCTATCATCTTCCCCTATTCCCCACCTAGAACTTATCTCCTTTCTATATACAAGCCAAAAATCAAACTAGGGAAGAACCTTTACAACTATTCCACAGCTGAAAACTGGAATAAATGTCCACTGGATATTTGAAATATTAAGCCTAAACACCATTTCAGAAATGCTGTAAAAAAACACCTAAGCAATACATGGCTATGTCAGTGTAATCATCCCTCTGATTGACTTTATTCCTCTCTGCCATTTTGCCTCCCACCTTTCTTCCATACCCATTTCACCCTACCTTCCTTCTCTTCCACTAATGTTTCTCTACATTATAGGTTCATAGGTTCATATGTTCATACTAGGCTATCTGCCCTAGGGCATTTATAAGCCTAGCCAGAGTGTGTATGGCTTTCGCCACCCATTTTAAATTAATTTTGCTATGCCCTTTTTCGAGGTTAGTATACTGTGCCTCTGTCTAACAGTGACACAGAAGTGATACCCGGGGTAAACCTACGATCTCCCATCCACTCATCAAGATTCCTCTTGAAGAGAGTCAATGAGGGACTCTGACTAACCTGGACTGGGATTTTATTCCAGAGTGAAGGGAGCCTCTGGGTTATGAATCTGTCCCTCCAGCATGTCCTATTTATTTCAGTGCTGAGGTTTAAGTCCCTCGAGCGCATAGCTCAATGGGATTTGGATTTTCTGAGGTGCAGCATGTCCATTAATTCCGGGTTGGACATGGCTTTATACGTCAGGCACAGATCGCCTCTGAGCAGGCAGTATGCAACTGAGTAGAGCTGGAGTTTCTTTAACCGGGCAGCATACAGCATCTGTTTGAGCCCCTTGATCCTCTTGGTGAGGTACTTTTGGGGTCTTTCCAGTTGCTGCAGGTGTCTGGTAAGGTACATCCCAAAAGGGGCATTGTACTCAATTATGGGCCTGATGAGGGATGAGTAAAGAGACATGATGACCTCCCCTGATCTAAATGTGAATCCCTTCATGATTAGGTGGGCTATATAAAATGTTTTTCTAACCACTTTGGCCAAGTGGTTGTCAAATGAGAGATTGCTATCAACTTGGGTCCCCAGGTCCCTAATTACTTCTTCTGTACTTAATGGATTACCACCTATGTGGTAATTTGTGGGCACTTTGTTTTTGCCAAAGGGGATGACTATACACTTTTTGGCGTTTAGCTTGAGGCCATGGCTCTGGCACCAGTTGTCTGTTTCTATGAGGCCCTTTTGGAGGATGCTTGTGTCAGCTGGAGAGTCTATTATGGCGCCCAATTTGCAGTCATCTGCGAACTTGGTCAGCCACAGTCCTTCCATGTTGGCCTGTACCTCCGAGAAATATATACCGAACAAGAGAGGTCCCAAGACTGAGCCTTGTGGGATGCCACTTGTAACTGGTTTGGAGTCTGACATGGCTCCAGCTATTCTAACCATGTGGGTTCTGTCCTTGAGCCAGTTTGCAACCCATCTAGTGACATAGGGGTTTATATTTAAGCTGGTGAGCTTATCTATAATGCCCGAGTGGGGTATTGTATCGAAGGCTTTTGCGAGGTCTAGGTAGGCTGTGTGGACCACCTTCCCTTGTCAATGGCCTTGGTGACTGTTTCAAAGAAATCGACCAGGTTTAAGAGGCAGGATCTGCCCTTAACAAAACCGAACTGGGTAGGATCCAGTGTCTGTAGGTCCCCAATATCTTTATTTATAAGGTCCATGATGATCCTTTCCATAGCTTTGCAGACCAAGCTAGTGAGACTTATGGGGCGATAGTTTCCAGGATCCATTGAGGCACCACCTTTGTGGAGAGGGACCACTGTTGCTGTACGTCACTCTTTGGGTACATATCCTGTAGTAAGGCTGAGATTGAACAGTAGTTTTAGGTTTGGGTTTAGCTCTTCTTGGAGTTCATGTAGGACGCAGCCCGGGACACCGTCTGGTCCCATTGATGCTGTGTTTCTTGCTTTGGAGAGGGCAGCTCTTACCTGAGCATCTGAGATGTCAGGGGGGCAGCACTCTGCTGGGATAGATATTAGCCCTTTTGGTGGGGAGGGGGGGGGAGTTTGTGCTGAACCTGTCAGCTAGGATGTTGGCAATGTCTGTGGGTTTGGTGTATTTTTTGTCATTTTGGACTAATTCTGAGCATATCTGGGAATTCCCACCCAGGTTCCTAACATAACTAAAGAAAGCCTTGTGATTATCCTTAGTGTCCTGTGCAATTTTTCTCATGAAGCTGGCCTTAGACAATTTTATGAGTGCCCGTAGTTTTTTGCTAATACTGATCAGAGATGCCTTCCCTTTTTGGGATTTTGCTCTGTCATGTAGTAGCTTCCTCCATCTATTGTATAGTTTGTTTATGGCTGGGGTCCACCAGACAGGACGTCTGCCTTTGGAGGATTGGGTCTTGGTTTTATTTGGGATTGCATGATCCATGCATTCCTGAAGGTGTTCATAGAATGCATTTATAAAGGATTTTGTGGTCTGGGCTGTATTATCCACAGGCCCAGGGGCTTTAAAGGATTCCACCTCGGTTTTGAGGAGTGTGAAATTTGCTTTAGAGAAGTTTTTCACTGTGGTTTTCTGGGCATGGGGTGGGGTCGGGATGTGAATATCCAGTGAGATTAGTTTATGGTCTGATCTTACCAGTGAGGGATACACTTCTGGTCTGGAGCATAGAGTCCCCATGTTGGTGATGATCAGGTCCAGTATGTTTTCCCCTCTTGTGGGAGTGGTAACAAGTTGTTCCATAGCATTTGAGTTTATAAAGTCTAGGAACCTTTGGGCTAGCTTACTAGTTCTAGTTTTCTACCTTGTACCAGCAAGATTACTATAGACTCCAATAGAATTTATTGTGTTATAATTAGTTCTACACACTGCAGCTACTCAGCTGAACTGATGGTGAAGAATGTAATTTCTGTACTTGATTTATTTTACTCTGTATTGTACCAGGTCTACTTATTAATCATTTAGAATCTTAATGTCTACTATATTAACTTAGTTTAACTTAGTTTATTGCTACTCTTGATAACTATTGTATGAACATGAACTACAAAGTGAACTAGCACCACACCTATGTGCCCTGTTCAATCACAGCCTCACCTCAGACTCTGTCCCTACAGAATGGTGCACTGCTACATTCATCCCCCTCCAGAAAGGGGGAGGGACTACAGACCCTGGGAATTATTGCCCCATTAGACTTACGAGTCTGGTATGTAATTCTATGGAGCACATCATCGTGGACCTAATTAACAAGGATATAGGGAATCTCCAAACTCTGGATCCCACACAGTTTGGTTTTCTGAAGGGTAGATCATGCCTGCTCAACCTGGTTGACTTCTTTGAGTCAGTCACCAGAATTATGGATGAGGGCAAGGCAGTTCATACAGCTTACCTCGATCTGGCCAAGGGCTTTGATACCATTCCCCACTCAGGAATCATTGATATACTCACCAAACTAGGCATCAACCCCTGTATCATAAGGTGGGTTGCATACTGTCTCACAGACAGAACCCACAGTGTGAAAGTAGCAGACTCCAAGTCAGACTGCCGACCAGTCACGCGTGGAGTCCCACAGGGATCATCCTGGATCCTCTCCTGTTTGGCATCCACTTCTCAGAAGTCCAGGCCAACATGGAGGGACTCTGGCTGACCAAGTTCACTGACAATTACAAGCTGAGAGCCATTATTAACTCCCCAAGTGATGTAGACATCTTACAGAAAGGCCTCACTGAGACCAACAACTGGTGTCGAAACCATGGCCTTAAGCTTAATGCTAAAAAATGTGTGGTCATTCCCTTTGGAAAAAACTCAGTTCCCACTAATTACCACATTGATGGTAACCCACTGAACACTGAAGGTGTTATAAGAGATCAGGGGATACAGGTTGATAGCAACCTCTCCTTCGGCCACCACATTACCACGATGGTCAGAAAGTCCTTCTATGTGGCACATCTCGTTACCAAAGGTTTTGCATCTAGAAAGAAAGAGGTCATCATCTCTCTCTATATACTCTTCCCTTATTAGATCAATCATCGATTATAATGCCCCATTTGGCAATGTACCTCACTAAACACCTGCAACAGCTGGAAAAGCCACAAAAGTACCTCACAAAGAGGATCCTAGGCCTTAAACACATGCCCTACATGGACAGTCTCAAAAAACTCCAGCTTTTCTCTGTCTCATATCATCTATTAAGAGGTGATCTCTGCTTGACTTACAAAACCATGTCTGACTTAGCCCTGTTAGAAATGTTACACCTAAAGAAATCCAATCCCTCTCTGCACCACACACTTCAGGGACCTCAGCATCATTACCACAATCAACAGAACATGCTGAAGGGACAGGTTCATAACCCAGAGACTGCCCATGCTCTGGAATGGACTTCCCATACATGTCAAGCAGAGCACCTCACTGACCCTCTTCAAGAAAAATCTTGATGAGTGGATGGTAAATAAAAAGTTCACCTTGGGGATTACTCCACTGGCTGTACTTGATAGAGGCACCGAGAACTAATGGGGGCATGATGCCAGGGCACTTCTATGGGCTAGGCTTGTAAAGGCTCCAGGGCCATTGGCCTAGTACACACCTATGAACCTATGTAGCCACGTATTATATTTATGTAGTTATGTAGTTATATTTTTGTGGAGCTTTTCTCCCGGGTCTCAACTGAAAAAAGGGCTCCAGCCCAGCTGGACTAACCTGGTCAATAAATGTAAAAAATAAATAAATAAGAAACAATAAGAGAAATAATGTTTTACTGCTGTACCTTTGTTTAATAGGAATTATCCATTTTCCAGGAAATAACTGCATGGAAGACGTGTCTAACAGACTCCTCTTCTAAGTGCTATAAAGCTAAACTTGAGAATACATTTCATTCTCTCTTGGTGTTTTCGTTTCACATTTATCTCCTGTCATTCAGTACTCTTAACTGCTACAACATGACAAATGTATCTTTGCTTATGATACTTACTGGACATAATGTATAGGCATCTCCCACTGAATTTAATGCTTTGTGTTATGTATAGTGTCTTTTTTTAAGGTAATGAAATTTCAAAGAAATGTTACAAACATTTTTAGAATGTAAATATTTTTATTTGGTAACAAGTTCTTCCTAGGAGTATGGCAGTATTGATATTATAGCATCTGATATGGGTTAATGCTACATTAATAAACTTTATGAGTAATGTTTATGTATTTGTTTCTTCGTTTATTTATTTAACTCACTGTTGCTGGATACATTGCTTGTTAGCTGGAATTTGCATTTAGGTCAGTAACTTGAACACTACAGATATTAATTCTTTACACAGGCCAGTGTTGCTTATTTATTTCATACCTTTACCTGATGCTTCCTTATATTTATTAGTATAGATGCCAAAGAAATAATTTAACTTGTTAATCACTCTACATATTCTTAACAAAACAAATAGCTCCTTATTTTTTCCTGATCTAGAGGCTTGATTTATTTTGGCTGTTACACTACAAATTTCATCTGGAGTAAATAGAGATGCACATTTTTCCTTTCCATAAGAAGGCTTACAGAATACCTGGTCTATGGCAGATTTGATTGGGTTATTAAGGTCCTTTGTAGCTTCCCTTACTTTAAGGAAAGTAATATTTTATTATTTCCATGATGACTTTAGCTACATGAGTGGGCCTTAGCAGGGTTGTACAACATATGCTGTAACTAAATTCTAGGTTATATTAGGCTTTGATATTTTTATCTTGCTAATTCTTTAACACGATGCTGGCCTTAGTGCAATTTTATAAAATCACATCATTACTTTTCTTAAATTATGACTGTCCTTAACATTAATCCTTGAGGGACAACGCACTTTTGGTCCCATAATGTTTTGTTTGAAATGTGCTATAGTTATCCTTCGTGCTTGAAATGACTTCACTGCATGTTCTTTTTGTACCACATCCCTGTAGAATGATTCTCCCCAAATGTTATGATTTACTGAATCACTGACTATGTCAAGGAAGATAATACAGTTGTATAAATACAGTATATTTAAACAATAGCACTAATATTCATTGTAGCAGTAAATCTGCTCATCTACCATGCTCTGGTTACCTTTGTATCTTCCTTTGTATGTAGATTCAAGGATGACATCAGCAATGTATGTCTGAAATGGTTTTGGAGAAATATCAATGGGCACTCAGAAAAGTACTTAAGGCATGCTACACTGCATGACTTTTCGTTTATGGTAGTCTTGTGTCTGTAAATGAAAAAGACATTTGGAATAACATTGACAAAAGATTAGATTTATTAAGCAAACAAACAAAAAAAAACAGTTCATTTAGAGTTTTGGGTCTTTTGCGACTCTACTACAGAAGACTTAATGAGGCTGAAGAATATACAAGAAAAAAAGCTTTAAATAGCAGCCAGAACTGCATTTGGTTACATATGAATAAGATGTTTACCACTGACATCCTTTCCTATAAGGAGCCATGATTCCAGGAAGTGAAGAGAACGTGCAGCAACACTAGATATAAAAGGGAGCCCTATGCTTGTCAGTACAATCCAGCATGACCCTGAATTGGTTTGTAAGAAAGGAAACCACTGCTTTTGGAATTTTACAACAGAGACTGCATGATTAAAATGTGGTATAACGCAGATATTATTATTTACTCTTACAGTGACGATTCCCCAAGAACATAGGGTTTTGGTAAATACACTTACTTATAACTGTACTTTAAAATATCCCGTACCCAATTACAGTAAGAAACTTCTTTCATCATGACTATTCTATAGAAATCAGACTAGAGGACAACACTGTAAGAAGAAAAGACATTATCACAGGAAGTTAAAGCTACAGTCCAAGAGAAATAGGTCACAACAATAGTAATATCAGTCTTCCCAACAGGCAGGTTACTTTACTCAGGTACCCTGTTAGGGGTTCTTCACTTCAGACATTCTCTGAGGGTCTACTTTTTCACAAAAAGAATTTGCATCTTTTAAACACAAACACTTGAGTAAGAGGTAGTTTCCACAGGTTACAAGTCCAATAATCCACCGTAAAAAGTCAACTTCAGCTGGCTGTTCTTGTTATTTAACAGATCAGCAGATTAACACTCAAGCTGTCCAATTAGTGACACCTCCAGTTATAAGCAAATTATTAAATTTAATGTTTTTTTCTAGTTCCAAAGAATGGTGATCAGTGGGCCCCTGTTCTATATCATACAAATCTCAATAACTCCATATAGAGAAATATAACATTAACTCATCACACTCTTCCTGAGTCAGAATATTTATTTGTTAACCTTGGTATGCAGGACTATATCTCCATATTCTTACTCAAAAAGTTCACAAAATGTTTCAGAATTTAGGTAAGCAATTTTCATTTTCTTTAATCTCTTTGACATTTGGCCTCTTTGCTGCACCCAGAGTTTTCAGCTGGTGCACCATCAAAGATTTTTAGGGATGAGTATTTACTCTTACATTCATGACTGTCTGACTGAAGCATAGTCCTTTTAAGAGCTTAGTCTTTCTATGCAGCAGACTTGGGGAATGCTTGCACAGCATGGGGATTCCACTGAATTATCAAATGTCAGAGTTGCATCTCCTTGAGTAAAGAGGATTTTTGAAACCATTCTGAACACAAAATCCTTCATGATTAAATTTTTTTAAGGGGGAGGCTTGGGATGCAAATGATGATTTTATTCTGTACTTATCTAAGAAGAAACAGCTGTCTTGAGAATTTTGTAATAGCAGTAAGTTACATAACTTCTTCCATGTTCTTGGTGGTCCTCACATAAAAAAGAAGGGCACTGTCATAATCTATAGGACTGGAGTTTTCATTCCTTGGGTCACATCCTTCCCTTAATTCTAGCTTAATGAAGGAGTTTTGCTAATGGTCTAGCCAGATTTCCAACAGTGTTTACCCTTTGTTCCTCCAGTTCTTTTGTTGTTGTTGCTGCTGTTGTTAACCTCTGCTTGACTGACCCAATGAATGTGCTAATAACACCCATTTAACCCATTTGCTACTCCTTCTGAGGGTCTCTGTCCAGGCCCCAGGAGTGAACTCATCAAGCCAACTCTAATTCTGGATCATACTGATCAAGAGACAGAACAAGTGTCCTTCAGCCATTGATTCCCAGCAAGAGCTTACCAGTTTCCCACTCAAGATGGAAGTTGGACCCAACTCCTTTCCTAGGTATGAACTCACCAGCTTAGTCCCCAAATAAGAGGTGGGTGTTGGACATTAAGGAGCAAGTCAATTGGAGATACCTTACTAAGAGGATACAAGGCCTAAATAACATATCCTGCATGGACCAACTCAAAGCCCTGTCACTATTTGCTATCCTACAGACTGCTAAGAGGTGACCTGTGTCTGGCATTCAAAGCATCTTGTGATCCATTACTGATGGATTTACTGCACATCATCAAGTCAAATGGCATCAGAGATATTCAGTCTTGGGATCTAGACCTCTTCTGCAACATCAACAGAACTGTTTCGAGGAACAGGTATATTTCACAGAGGATACTGCTGCTATAGATCAGACTCCCCATCCACATAAAACAGAGTTAATCCCTGTCTATTTTCAAGCGCCACTTAGATCTATATATGAGGAAACAGAAAGTTTACCCCAAGATTGCCCCAAAATACACGCACATTCAAACACATGCTCCTGTTAGCCATAACAAGGATCTTAAGAAGCATAGCCTTAAATTCCTATGGAAGTTTTTAGTCCTTATATTTTATGTGTGAATAACCCAGAGGCAGGCAGAACAAGGATATGGTGAGGATTTGCTTGTTGCCACTGTCCATGACAGACATGGATGTTGGACCAGGGGTGAGTTTGTGGTTTCCCATCCTTTTGCCCAAATTATGTTTGAATAGAGTAAGAGAAGTACTTTGCTTTATGTGGAGCGGAAGACAGTTGTATAGAAGAAGTATTTTTTCTGATACATAGCTATCCCTCCAACATGTTCTATTTATGCTGAAAAAGAGATTGAGATCCCTTGAACATGTTTTCATTCTACCACTGGAGTTGCAAATGTGTAATAAGGCTGACAGGATATGGTCTATTGAGGCTCTATAAGTGAGGTAGGTTGCCTCTCAGGAGCCTATATGGTACCAAGAAAAGGGACAAAGCTTTGAGATGATCTGCATTGTTTCTGTGATTCATGTCCTTGAGTTTTTTGTCTTTTTGTTTTTTTTGTTTTTTTTCTTTAGTGATAAAGCATTGTGGTTACTCCAGCTTTGGCAAGTATTTATTTATTTGTTTTTGCTTACTGAGAAAGTCTGCCTGAGAATTAAAATGCCCATTTTCAGCAGAGGCCCAGGGAGAAAAGCTCCACAACAAGGACTGAAATACATTTTGATAGTTTCAAAGAAAAATGGTCAGCAAACATTAATTACAAAGTATTTCAAAGCAGAACAGTTAACAGACATTATATCTGATGTTGTCAATCTTCATTCTTTCATGACAGTTGGGTTTCCTCGGAACCAACTCAGCCGATATAACAAGCTCGCACCAGCCAAAAACTCTTGAGGTAAGGTTACCCATAGTGCTTCTCTTCCCTTCCCTTCAGATCTTGTTTGCCACGTAGAGTTTCAAGACACGTCAGGCCTGCTCTCAAGCTAAGTGTTTTATTTTTTTACTGTTTTTCAAAATTGTTGCTATTTCTCTTTTTTAAACCCCTTGTTATTCTTAGTCATGTTGATATATATACATATATATATATATATATATATATATATATATATATATATATATATATATATATATATATATAGTTTGAATTAGTGTGTGAGTGTTGTTTTTTTCCCTTATTACCTTTTTCTGGTATTTCTTCATACCATAGTTGGTATAGGCGCCTTCCTTCCTTCCCTCTTACCTCTAGGTAAATCTCTAATACCATTGTTGATAGTCTTCCCTTCCTCTTTCTCTTTACTGTTCTGGGTATACCTGTATTACCATTGTTGGTATTAAAAAAAAAAAAAAATCTTCTCTATTACTGTGTGTGTCTTGTGATCATGTAAAAATTTTTCTGTCTGGTGATTTGTGTTTTTTGAAATGGCTGAAAAAAGGTACTACTGGCTTTAAACAGTGTGACAAATGTGGCAGGAAGATGCCCAACTCAGATGGGCATCTTTCCTGCGTATATTGTTTAGGAGTGCCACATTTGTAAGAGATTTAGTGCCCGCATCTTAGCAGAGCATAAAAATAAGCTACTCTTAAAGGGTTTATTAAAAACCTCTTTTTTTGAGGCTTTGTCTGAGGTGGAGGTGTGAAAACCTCCTAAGAAAGAAACAAAGAAGAGGAGCCACTCGGTCCCAGCTTCTTCTCACTCACAAGAACTAAAAATATCTAAAGGCCAGGTTCATACTGAACTGATGACTAAACAACCTAAATTGGCACCGAAATCTGTCTCGGCACCAGAACCTAAGACCCCCTACACGGCGCCGTCCTTGACCACGGAACCAACTACTACAATTGCCATGGTACTGACCCCTTCCACAGTACCACAGACCCTCTCAGCACCAACAATATCTTCCCCATTGAAATTGGTCACTTTCCCTCCATTCCAACCTTCTGGTCATTTGCCCACGGTGCTGAAGGTCAAAACACTAGCCAGGACTCAATATTCCCCGTCCATTGACCCCTTTGTTGGACAACAGCTCAGTCCTTTTATTGACCAACCAGAATCTCCATCGTGGATGTCCATTCATTCCACCAGGAGCCTTTTGGAGCTTTATGTAGTGAGACTTGTGGATCAGCTCTTAGTGGCCAGAGGCATTCCAACCACATCTAGGACCTTCCTCCCACCCAGAGCTGAGGTTTATTCTCCACAGACTCCCACTTATCTTCTTCTTTCATCATCCCTGCAGGATTTGGAGCCCTCGATGCCAATTCCCCTCCCAGTGCCAGCTTCTTCGGTACCGTTGATACCTCTCACCATGGTTCTGGAACCAACTCTTTGGACCTCAACTCAGTTGGAGTCAACCCACCCACAGGACCATGACTTGGCTGCCAGCACTGGGATCCCTAGTATGCCACCGATTGTTTTCACGGTGCCGTCTATGATTCCAGTTGCTTTGACAGCTTTGAGTCCTCTCATGGCTCCTTCTCTGAAGGTGGGCTCATTGGAGCAGGATATGACCCCGGTTCTGAGGTTGTCTTGCTCAGTTCTGAGCTCCCACCCTCTTCAGGTGGACCTGCCTTCCAGATTAAGGAGAGAGTGCTCACCTCAGCAGGCTCACAGTTGGCAATCTCGGCGCCGGGATGTCATATATATGTTTCCTCTGGCTTGCAGCTGTCACAGTTGATTCACCAGAAGAATCTCTCACCGAAGATATGGATTACGATGAAGGGGAAGAAACACCACAGTTGCCCTCTGAAGATGTCTCTTTTGGAGACATACTAGAGATCCTAAAACAGAGGGGTGACTGGAAGCTCACCAACCCTTCCTCTGAGGAATCTGTCTTTTTGCAGGCTTTCCGTGCCCTATTATCTACTTCCTGAGTGACCCCGCCTACAGATGAGTTAGTCAAGCTCATCGTGCAGCATGTTTGGAGGGCCCCTGACACTGTTAAGCCAATCCCCCAGAGATCTGACTAAATACTGTCTCCCCCCCAGAGGATCAACCCCACTGGTCCATGAGTTTGGCAGTAGATGCTATGGTGGTGGCGGTGGCCATGAAAAAGGAACTCTTAGAGGAGCGTCTTACTGTCCATCCTCCAAATCAAGAGTCAAGGATGTTGAACAGATTAAGGAAGTGGGTTTATGCTTCAATGACCTTTGCCATATGGTCGCTGAATTATATGGCACATGTTACCATTTTCAAAGGGACCTGATCACGGAACTCTCAGGAACCTTAGCAGGAGCAGTGCCTGACGAGGTGCACAACAAGGTTGCCTCCCAGTTTGCAACCCTAGAATCTATCTGTAACTCACCAATGCAGTTGACTGCACATACAACTGAAGGGGCGGCCAGAGCAGCAGGTGCAGGCGTTGTCATGAGACGTCATGCCTGGATGCGATTGTGCGACTTCACAGACCCCTTCAAGTCTTCCTTCATCAATGCTGCCATTGATGCTTCTTCTTTGTTTGGCCCAAAAGTTAAAGACACATTAGCCAGGTGTGAAAAGAATGGAAAGACCCCGTCTGCTGTAGGCATACATTTTCCACTCCTCAGCGATCCTATACCAGGAATCAGAGAAGTGGAAAGATGTGGTTTAGGATGTCCCAAGGGCCTTTTTTGTGACACACTTGGTGAGTTTTCTCCTCAGGGCAGAGGAGGAACTCATCAGGAAGATGCCCCTCCCATGGCAGAGGGGGCCCATGTAACCAGGGCTCCAGGGAGTCCTTCTCTGGGCAGCCCTATCAGTGCTTCTGAAGAGTGGCCTGATTACTTTCCTCTGGAAGCTGTTGGGGATGATTCTCTCTGCACCACTTAGCCCAACATTCAATAACATCATATTCCTGGGTGCAGATGATAATTACCAGAGGTTACTATATCCCCTTCAATCTTTATGCAAGGCCGCAAAGGCGAATCCTCAACATTCCACCCAGTCAGAGGGAGGGATGCAGCAACTCAAGAAATTCTAAAGCTGCTCGAAAAAAGAATCATCCAAACAGTCTCACCAAATCAAATAAGATCCGGATTTTACTCAAGGTTTTTTTTAGTGCCAAAAAAGACAGGGGACTTGAGGCCAGTCCTGGACCTCAGTATCTTGAGCAAGTTTGTCAGGCAGTCAAAATTCTAGATGGTCATGGGTCAGTCTGTCCATCCATTTCTGGAAAAAGACAATTGGATGTGCATGATAGATCTTCAAGATGCGTATTACCACATAAAAATGGACAAACGCTACAGAAGATATCTCCGCTTCTGGCTGGGAGACAATCATTACCAATTTCGGGCACTGACCGTTGGTCTCACCACAGCCCCCAGGGTGTTCACCAAATGTATGGCAGTAGTAACAGCTCACTTGAGACTGCAAGGATTCTGGGTGTTTCTGTATTTAAATGATTGGCTCCTTACTGCCCCCACTTAGTGTCTACTGCTTCACACCTTGCACTACATTCTAGAACTGGCAGAGATCTTAGGCATCTCAATAAACAAGGAGAAGTAAAAAAAACTGGCACCCACTCAAAGCTTAGAATTCATTGGAGCAACACTCAACACGAGATCATGTCTGGTTGCTCTACCTCATCACAGATTACAAAGATTAAGATCCCAACTCCAAGCAATACTCTCTCAAGACTTAGTCCCAGCTCATTTAGTCTTACAACTGCTAGGGTGAATGGCAGTGACAAGCACCCTAGTTCCCCTGGTGAGATTCCACATGAGGCTGCTTCAATGACTCCTAGTGTCACAGTGGTCTCTATTAACACACCCCATGTCTTACCCAATCCGCATAACAAACCGCTGCAAACAAGATCGGAATTGGTAGATGAAACCAGAACATGAGTTATGGAGTCACCCTTTTTCTCCCCCTCAACCCAAGGCCATAGTGACCACAGACAAATCCCTGATGAGGTGGTGGGGGGGCATTTTCAGTGAAAAACTGTCCAAGGCATTTGGTCTCCTTTAGAGGCCAGTCTGCATGTCAATGTCCTAGAATGAGAGCAATGCTTCTAGCATTGCAAGCATTCCAATCTGCCTTCCATCGGGGACAACTGCTATCCAATCAGACAACGTGTTATTTGTCTGGTACATCAACAAACAGGGAGGAACCAGATCCTACCTGTTATGTCAGGAAGCCCTGATACTATGGCAATGAGCAATAGCTTCCAACCACTTTCTGATAGCAACGCACATTCCCGGGAATTCCAATGTGATTGCAGACAAACTGAGCAGAAACATCCTCCTGCCTCACACGTGGTCTCACATTCCCATCGTAGCATCTAAGTTTAATGCTATTGGGTGAAAAAAAATACTAGAAAATGGAAACAAATCTAAACCATCTTGAGGTACTGACTATTGTACATAGGTTCATAGGTTCGTAGGTAAGTACTAGGCTATCTGCCCATGGGCATTTATAAGCCTAGCCACAGAGTGATGGCTTTCGCCTCCCCATTAGATTAGTAACCTGGGCCTCTGTCAACAGGGCTCCTGAAGTGATCCCAGGGTAGAACTTACGATTACCCATCCACTCATCAAGATTTCCCTTGAAGAGGGTCAGAGAGGAGCTCTATCAAATATGGATTGGGATTCTATTCCAGAGTGAGGTGAGTCACTGGGACAAGAATCTATCCTTCCAGCATATCCTGTTTATTGTTGTACATAGGTTCAAGTCGCTAGAACGAGTGGATCTGAGGAATCTCGTTTTTTTGAGGTGAAGCATGTCCATTAGTTCAGGGTTTGACATGGCCCTATAGGTCAGGCATAGGTCACCTCTGAGCAGACGGTAAGCGACTGAGAAGAGCTGGAGCTTTTTTAGTCGTGCTTCATAGGATAATTGTTTAAGGCCCTTAATCCTCTTAGTGAGGTATTTCCTTGGTCTTTCTAGTTGTTGCAGGTGTCTAGAGAGGTACATCCCAAATGGGGCATTGTACTCTATTATGGGCCTAATGAGTGAGGAGTAAAGGGGCACAATCACCTCCTTGGATCTGGATGAGAAACCCTTTGTGATCAGGTGTGCCACATAGAAGGATTTCCTGACCGTTTTGGCTATGTGGTTATCAAAGGAGAGCATACTATCTACTTGGGTACCCAGGTCCCTAATTACTTCTTCTGTACTTAGTGGATTCCCATCTAGGTGGTAGTTTGTAGGTACTTTGTTTTTCCCAAATGGGATTACTATGCATTTTTTGGCATTTAGCTTGAGGCCGTGACTTTGACACCAGGTGTTTGTCTCTGTGAGACCCTTTTGCAGGATGTCTGTGTCAGCTGGAGAGTCCATTATTGCACCCAATTTACAGTCATCTGTGAACTTGGTTAGCCACAGTCCCTCCGCCTTTGCCTGTACTTCGGAGAAATATATACCAAACAGGAGGGGTCCAATGACTGAGCACTGTGGGACTCTGCTTGTGAGATAAAAGAACTGAAGATGGGATCCTTAGAAAAGGGAAGGAGCAAATTTTATACAAATAAACTCATGGGAACAGAACATGCAGAATAATGTCCAGGAGGAGGAATGAGGTTTATTTTAAGGCAGGAAATGAGCACTATGTTAAGTTGTCAATCTCGCCTTCATTCTTGCTTGATGGGTTCGGAGCCGATCCCTCGGCTCCGACTCGGCACTTGCTAAGCTCGAGAGTCACTTTTACCAGCTCGAGGCAGCCCCATATCCCATGATGCAAGGCGGTAAGTACCCTGATCTCGTTTGCCGCTTCGCTTATGAGGTCCTCCTTTTACCAGCTCCTGGTAAGTGATTTGCTAATTCGCTATTTTAGCCCCTTTTAACTTAAAAACCCTTTATTGTTAGTTTTTTATTTAGTTTTTAAATATTTTCTGACAGAAAATTCCCTGTCTATTCTTATTTTTTTAGTCAAACTTTACCCATCCCATCCCCCCCCTGTTAGGGTGTGTGTGTGTGTTTCTAGTTATACCTTTTTGGTATATTTAATTTAAATTCTTTGACTGGTGTGTGTGTTGTGTTGCACCATGTCAAAAGAAAGGGTCTCAGGTTTTAAGAAGTGTGACTCGTGCTGTCAGAAGATGTCTCTGACAGACGGTCACACTTCTTGCCTGTATTGCCTGGGGCCTCTTCACCTGCAGGACTCCTGTGCTATTTGTCATTCTTTCAGCCAGAGAGTCCTGCAGGAAAGAAGAAATAAATTAATACTTAGGGGCCTTCTTAAGCCGGAGGGCTCTCCGGCTAAGTCGGCTCCATCCAAGACTGCCAAGTCTTCCAAGGCCCAGGCTTCTGTGTCAAAGCCTGCGGCCTCGGCTCCGACTCGTTCTGAGTCGAGATCGGCTCCGGCTGGAGCCGATTCTGGCTTAAAGCCTTCGGCACCGATGGCTATCGGTGCCGATTCTGCATCGACCACTTCGGTGTCGGCTCCGATCGGTTCCGACCACCATGTGGCTCAGGCATCGGTGTCAGCTCCGATCGGCTCCGACACCGTTACTTTTGTGGCTGTATCGGCTCCGGCTGGAGCCGATGCATCGAGGCTACCTGTCGGCTCCGATAAGTTGTCGGCTCCGACAGGTTCAGTAGTTTCATCGGTTCCGATGGCTCCTTCGAGGAAGAGGTCGAGGTCTCCTTCCTTGGAGCCGATACTTTCGGCTCCGGCTTCACCTCTCCTCTCGGAACGGAGCCACCGGAGCCGATCTTCAAGGTCATCCAGGCTTTCTGACCATGACTTAGAGAGAGTGGTCAGTAGATTACTTAAGTCACAGGCACTGGCCCAAATGTTACATAGTCCGTCTCAACAGACGACTATTGGTCCACACCCCATTACAGTTCCTCCTTCAACTCTACCCCAGAGCTTGGAGTTGGAGTCTTCGGGAATGGTTACTGCTACGGCTGAGGGATGGATACCCCTTTCTGTTCCTTCAGCCTCTACTCTCATCTCCTCTTCGAGACCTTCCTTAGAGGGATTCGGTGGCCGGGCTTCCATGGTCTCCTCCGAGGGGGTGAGTGGCATCGGACCCTTGTCCGAGCCCGCTCTTCCCCTTGGAGCCTCGGCCTTGGTGAGCTCGGCTCCGACATCTGCCTCGGAGACTTCCCTTTCGGTGGTCCCTGGAGTTCCTAGCTCTTCGGAATGGGTTCTCTCGGACCTGCCTGGGAGGGGAGCATTCGAGGTGATGAAGAGTGTGCTGGCCACTGGTATCAGCCAGCAGTCTGTTCCCTTAGCTCCTCCCTCTATAGTGCCTGTTGACATCTCTGCCACTTCTCTTGCTACAGGACCCAGAGATCCTCCGCCTCAGGTTTCCCCATTGGGAATTTCCCCTCTTCCGAGGATTCTCCTGATGTTTCGGGAGATCCTCCTAGGAAGAGGACTTGTAAGAGGAAACATGTAGACTTACCCGAGTCTATCACTTCAGATACTGACTTTGATGAGTCAGAGGGATCCCCAAGATCCCCTCTGAGGATGTCTCCTTCTCAGACATCCTAGAACTCCTTAGACAGAGGGAAACTGGCCCACCAATAATCCCTCTGAGGATGAGTCAGTATACCTAGAGGCGTTTGGATCTCGGCCCTCCACCTCCTGGGTGTCTCCGCCTTTCGACCCCCTTATGCAGGTGATTGCCCGAAAGGTGTGGGCTGCTCCTGACTCTGTAGAGCCAGTCCCTAGGAGGCCTTCAAAATTTATCACTGCCCCGTGTGACAAGCAATTCCTCACTAAGGGTGTCCCCGCTGATGCCATGGTGGTGGCTGCTGCCACCAAGAAGGAACTTGCAGATCCTTCCACCGTCCATCCTCCTAATAAGGACTCTAGGACCATGGATAGGTACGGTAAGCGGATGTTTTCCTCAGCGACCTTTGCTATGTGTTCGCTGAATTACCTATGTCACTTCACCAGACTCCAAAGGGATATCCTTAAGGAGCTAGGTGATGTTGTTCAGGATCCTACAGCTGCAGGAGCTCAGGAAAAAATTGCTTTGCAGCTAGGAACCCTTAATTCCATTGCAAACTCCTCCATGCGGCTAATATCATATGCTGCTGATGGAGTTTAGTAGGGCCGCAGGTACAGGTGTGGCTCTTAGACGCCAAGCCTGGATGCGGCTATGTGACTTTGCAGATCCCTTTAAGGCGTCCTTCACAAATTCTCCCTTTGATGGGTCAGCTTTGATTGGCCCTCAAGTGAAGGAAACTTTTACCAGGTGTGAGCAGGACGGCAAGACTCTTTCTGTCAGGAGTCCATTTTTCCACCCCTTCTAGACCTTACCCCAAAGGACAGAAAGGTGGCAAAATGTGGTTCCATAAATCCCAAGGAGTCACGCGGATTCACGTGGTCAGTTTACCCCTAGAGGCAGAGGGGTAACAACAACAGACGCCGCTCTAGAGGCAGAGGGGTCCAAAAACCAGGGAAACAGAGAGCCTCTCTCTGACAAGCCCTTTCAGCATCCCTGAGATGTTGCCCGGCTGTCCCTCCTTGGAGGCAGTTGGGGGAAGATTATCACTGTACCCAGAAGCCTGGCATTCCCTCACTCAAGACAGATGGGTACAGTCGATCATATCCAAGGGTTACATAATTCCTTTCGAGGAAAGTCCTTTCCCCTCAAATTCCCTTCCAGATGTACCACCCGGTCTAAGGGAAATTGCAGAGTTAGAAGTCTCAAAACTACTGCAAAAAAGAGCCATTCAGCCAGTTACAACAGACCATTCAGAGCCGGAATCTACTCAAGGTTCTTTTGGTCCCCAAAAGACGGGAGACTGGAGACCAATATTGGATCTCAGCAGACTCAACAAGTCTGTGAGGAAGACAAGATTCGAATGGTCACTCTTCAGTCAATTCTGCCCTTCTTACAGAAGGACAACTGGATGTGCTCAATAGATCTTCAGGATGCGTACTATCACATCAAAATTCACAGACGCTCCAGGAGATTTCTCCGCTTTCAGCTGGGGTCCAGTCATTTCCAGTTCAGAGCCCTGCCCTTTGGTCTCACTACAGCCCCCAGAGTGTTCACCAAATGCATGGCAGTGGTCACGGCTCACCTGAGACGTCAAGGATTCCAGGTGTTTCCGTATCTCGACGACTGGCTCCTGTCAGCCACCACCAGGCATCAGCTTATTCAAGCCAGGGATTACACAATAAATCTTTGTTCTCATTTGGGCATCTCGATCAACTTCGAAAAGTCATCCTTATCGCCCTGCCAGTCTATTACTTTCATAGGCAAACTTAAACACTGTTCGGATGTCAGCTACCCTTACAGATCAAAGAGTTTCAGACATTCAGAGTCATGTCAGGATCATTCTAGCCAACAAGAAAGTACAGGCTAGAATGGTTCTAAAGGTATTAGGCCTCATGGCTGCGGCCATTACTCTTCTTCCCCTGGCTCGCTTCTACATGCGCCTTCTTCAGTGGATGCTGTTCACACAGTGGTCGTACCAACAACTTCCAATGCGTCACCAGATTCTGGTGACACAGACTTGCAAAGATCATCTTGCTTGGTGGATCACATCTCCTCAGGTTCACCAAGGCAGACACTTTGTACCCCATCCCCGATAGCCACTGTCACCACGGATGCCTCCCTGATCGGGTGGGGGGGTCATTATCAGGGCAGGATGGTTCATGGGACGTGGCAGCCGTTCGAGTACCATCTGCACATAAATGTCCTGGAGATGAGAGCAGTGCTTTTAACGTTGCAAGCCCTCAACGACTTTCTTCCCATAGGGACAATTGCAGTCCACACAGACAACATGTCTGTAGTTTGGTATATCAACAAACAGGGCGGAACCAAGTCCTACCCCTTGTGTCGAGAAGCGCTCAGACTATGGCAATGGGCGATCTCCTCTCATCGGTTTCTGGTAGCAACGCATATCCCTGGGAAAACCAACATTGTAGCGGACAGATTGAGCAGAGCTATTCTCATGCCTCACGAGTGGTCTCTCAAGCAATCTATAGCGGAAGAGATATTTCTGGAATGGGGTCGTCCATGTTGCGATCTTTTTGCTACTCCCCAAAACAGCAAATGCCCAGACTTCTTCTGTCTCTTCCCTCTATCAGGCCATCCCCCCAGAGACGCTCTGACCCAGGATTGGCCCCAGGGACTTCTTTATGCCTTCCCTCCATTTCCTCTGATCCCTCAAGTTATCCAGAAAGCTACCATTTTGAGAGCCAAATTGATTCTCATTGCCCCTTACTGGCCTCGACAAGTTTGGTTCCCGTTCCTCCATCGTCACCTTTTGGTGCAGCCGTGGCATCTGGACCCAGTGCCAGATCTTCTGATTCACCAATCCGGTCAGCTGCACCGGTCTATCCCTTCTCTCAACGTCACAGCATGGTTGCTCCACTTCCTTCCTTAGCCAGGCTTCCTTTGATCTCTAACCCAGTTAGAGACATCATAGTAGCTTCTTTAAAATCCTCTACCAGGAGGATTTATACAAGCAAATGGAAACGTTTCTCTTATTGGGCTAAGGCCAAGAATATTGATCCTTTCACTGCCCCTGTTCAGGCAGTCCTGGACTTCTTAGCAGAGATTTTTCATGCAGGCTCCTCTTCTTCCACAGTCAGAGTTCAATTGGCTGCTATCTCCAACTTTCATGTCGGGTGCAGATCATAATATTATGTCCCATAGGCTCTGCAGGGCCTTCTTGAAAGGAATTTTCCTACTAAAGCCTCCAATCAGGAATCCTCCTCCTCAGTGGGATCTAAATTTAGTGCTGACATCCTTGATTCTTCCCCCCTTCGAGCCAGCTGTTTCTTGTTCCCTGAAATTTCTTTCTTGGAAAACTTTATTCCTAGTGGCTATTACATCGGCCAGGAGGGTGTCTGAACTTCATGCTCTATCGGTTCGACCCCCCTATTTGGTTTTTCACAAAGACAGAGTATCTTTGAGAACTAATCCGACCTTTTTGCCTAAGGTCGCTTCAAAGATCAATTTGAATCAATCCATTGATCTCCCTGTATTTTTCCCAAACTATTCAGACAGAGCCGAACAAAAACTACATTATCTTGATGTCCACCGTCAACTCAGATATTATTTGGACAGAACAAAAAAATTTAGAAAATCTGATCAACTTTTTGTTTCCTATGCGGATAATAAGAAAGGCCTTCCTGTTTCTAAAGTGACCTTGTCCAGATGGCTTTCTTCGGTCATCTCTGAAATTTATCTGCTCAGGGGAAAACAGCTGTGCTCAAAACCTAAAGCACATTCAACTAGGAGCTTAGCTACTTCTACAGCCTTTCAAGCTAGACTTCCTTTAGACACTATTTGTGCAGCGGCCACTTGGGCCACTCCTCACACTTTTGTTTCCCATTACAAATTGGACTTGGCCTCCAGGGACAGAGCCAGTTTTGGCTCTACAGTCCTCAAGAGTCTGTTCCATTGAGCCACCCAGGATAGAGGTGCTAGGACGGTCCCATCAAGCAAGAATGAAGGCGAGATTGACAACTTAACATTAAGAAGTTATGTACCTACCATAACGTTCCATGTTAGTTGTCTTCTCGCCTTCTTTCTTGACCCTCCCTCCTTCCCCCAGGCCTGGACAGACCTTGTTATAAGAAATTATTATGCTGAAGACCATTCAGACCTGGTCCTTCTTCCATCCTGTAAGTTTTCTTTCTTCCTTTTGGAAGTGTTTTATGCTTGGTGCTATTGCCCTTTGTCATCAAACGAGATCTGGGTACTTACCGCCTTGCATCATGGGATATGGGGCTGCCTCGAGCTGGTAAAAGTGACTCTCGAGCTTAGCAAGTGCCGAGTCGGAGCCGAGGGATCGGCTCCGAACCCATCAAGCAAGAAAGAAGGCGAGAGAAGACAACTAACATGGAACGTTATGGTAGGTACATAACTTCTTATTATGTAATGTCAGAGTAAATAAAATTGTTAAAAAGAAAACTTGTATACTGCATGACAATAATAGTGGAAAATTTTACTACAGATATTCTTAGTGTTTCATTGTTCCAGTCTTGACTTGTGGAATTTCCCACTGTGGAAGACCTTGGCCAGCCCGACTACCAGAGAATACTCCTCCTAGAGCCGGCAGATGCCCTATCACAACATTTGGATATAAAGGGAGTCGGCCTGCACCATGATCTCAGTTCTTTCTTGCCATCAGACTCTGAACCTGAGTGCTAGTCAATGCTTCATTCAGTCCATACCAGAGAAAGAAGATGTCTAAAGGTAAGGACCCCATTGGGGAACTTTTCTTGTGCTTTTTGACTAGTGTCAGAGAAAGTTAATAATTGTCTGTGCAGTAGTAAACAGATATTACACTGGGACTTTCATTAATTTTATGTGACTTATTTGGGCCCAGAACATGACATTCCTAACTGTAGTTATAGGTTCATAGGTTCATAGGTTGATACTAGGCTATCTGCCCTAGGGCATTTATAAGCCTAGCCAGAGTGTGTTTGGCTTTCGCCACCCTTTTAGATTAGTTGACTGTGCGTCTGTATAGTAGGTCGCAGAAGGTAGCCCTTTTAAGGTTAGTTTACTGTACCTCTGTCAAGCAGAGACACAATAGATCCCAGGGGTAAACTTACGATCTCCCATCCACTCTTCAAGATTTCTCTTGAAGAGGGTCAATGAGGGGCTCTGCCTAACATGGATTGGGATTTTGTTCCAGAGTGAGGGGAGCCTCTGGGATATGAATCTGTCCCTCCAGCATGTCGTATTTATTTCTGTGCTGAGGTTCAAGTCCCTGGAGAGTGTAGCTCTAAGGGATTTGGGTTTCCTGAGGTGAAGCATGTCCATTAATTCTGGGTTGGACATGGCTTTATACGTCAGACACAGATCGCCTCTGAGTAGGCGGTACGCAACTGAGTAGAGCTGGAGTTTCTTTAGCTGAACTGCATAGGGCATCTGTTTGAGCCCCGTGATCCTCTTGGTGAGGTACATTTGGGGTCTTTCCAGTTGCTGCAGATGTCGGGTAAGGTACATCCCAAATGGGGCATTGTATTCAATTATGGGCCTGATAAGTGATGAATAGAGGAGCACAATGACCTCTCTTGATCTAGATGTGAACCCTTTCATGATAAGGTGGGCTATATAGAAGGTCTTTCTAACCACTTTGGCAACGTGATTGTCAAAGGAGAGATTGCTATCTACTTGGGTCCCCAAGTCTCTAATTACTTCTTCCATACTTAATGGATTACCACCTATGTGGTAATTTGTGGGCACTTTGTTTTTCCTAAAGGGGATGATTATGCACTTTTTGGCATTTAGCTTTAGGCCATGGCTCTGGCACCAGTTATCCGTCCCTGTGAGACCCTTTTGGAGGATGCTTGTGTCAGCCGGAGAGTCGATTATGGCACCCAGTTTGCAGTCATCTGCGAACTTGGTCAGCCATAGTCCACCCGTGTTAGCCTGTACCTCGGAGAAATATATACAGAACAAGAGAGGTCCCAGGACTGAGCCTTGTGGGATGCCACTTGTAACTGGTTTAGAGTCTGACATGGCACCTGCTATTCTGACCATGTGGGTTCTATCCGTGAGCCAGTTTGCAACCCATCTTGTGACACAGGGGTTGATATTTAAGCTGGTGAGCTTATTTATGATGCCCGAGTGGGGTATTGTGTCAAAGGCTTTCGTGAGGTCCAGGTAGGCTGTGTGGACTACCTTCCCTTCATCTATGGCTTTGGTGACTGTTTCAAAGAAGTCAACCAGGTTCAAGAGGCAAGATCTGCCCTTAACAAAGCCAAATTGGGTAGGATCCAGTGTCTGGAGGTTCCCAGTGTCTTTGTTTATGATTTCCATGATGATACGCTCCATAGCTTTGCAGACCAGGCTAGTCAGGCTTATAGGGCGATAGTTTCCGGGGTCTGTTGAGGCACCACCTTTGTGGAGTGGGACCACTGTTGCTGTACGCCATTCCTTGGGTACATATCCTGTAGTAAGGCTGAGATTGAACAATGACTTTATATGAGGGTTTAGTTCTTCTTGGAGCTTGTGTAAGACACAGCCCGGGACACCGTCTGGTCCCATTGATGCTGTGTTTTTTGCTTTGGAGAGGGCAGTTCTCACCTGTGCATCTATGATCTCAGGAAGGCTACACTCTGTTGGGATAGACATTTGCTCTTTTGGGGGAGAAGGGAGGGAGAAGTTGCACTGAACCTTTCTGCCAGGATGTTGGCAATGTGTGTGGGTTCAGTGTATTTTTTTGTTATTTTGCACTAACTCAGAGCATATCTGGGAGTTGCCTCCCAGGTTTCTGACATAACTAAAGAAGGCCTTGTGATTATCTTTAGTGTCTTGTGCTATTTTTCTTTCGAAGCTGGCCTTAGATGATTTTATGAGGGATCGTAGTTTCTTGCTAGTACCGATCAGAGATGCCTTCCCTTTTTGGGATTTTGCTCTATCATGTAGTAGCTTTCTCCTTCTGTTGTATAGCTTATTCATGGCCTGGGTCCACCAGACAGGTCTACTGCCTTTGGAGGAGTGAGTCTTGGTTTTATTTTGGATAGCATGCTCCATGCATTCCTGTAGGTGTCAATAGAATGCTTTTGTAAAGAATTCTGCATTTTGAGCCATATTTTCCACTGACTCGGGGAATTTGAAGGATTCCACCTCGGTTTTGAGAAGTGTGAAGTTTGCTTTTGAGGAGTTCTTCACCGTGGTTTCCTTGGCTGGGGGTGGCGACGGAACATGGATGTCCAGTGAGATTTGTTTATGGTCTGATCTTACCAATGAGGGGTATACCTCTGGTGTGGAACATAGAGACCCCATGTTGGTGATGACCAGATCCAATATGTTTTACACTCTTGTGGGAGTGGTGACCAGTTGTTCCATAGCATATGAGTTTATAAATTCTAGGAACCGTTGGGGAGGGTGTTTGGGCTTGAGTAGTTTTCCCAATCAATGTTTGGGTAGTTGAAGTCACCCAATATAATGGTGTTTGGAGAGACCTTCATATTCTCCAGTGTTCTCAGGAAAGCCGAGTGAGGTTCCTGTGTTTGGGAGGATGGTCTGTAGCAGGCTACAAACTGAAAGGCAGTTTTGCCCACTGTTAGTTGCATATGGATGGTCTCCGATGCTTCGTGCAGTGCCACTAACCTGGAGGTGTGGGTATCTTTGATAAATATGGATACTATGTGCTCACTTTAATAGCAGAACTATCAAGCTTAGGGCTTAGATTCTAGCTAAACATTTCAGTGAGTCACCAGGGCATTTGTTTACCATGTTGATCACTGATCTAGTTAATGTCGATCTTCCTAGGCAGAAAAAGGAAAAGTGCTTCAGATTTATTACTTCAGACAACCCCTGTTCACCATTGGCCAGTCCTCCTAGGCATGTGGTTGTTGAAGAAGGTGAGGTGCCTTTGCATTCCTTCAATGACCAAGGTAATGGCACAGGCCCCTGTCAAGACCTTTTTGGAGTCCAATATGCTTCCGGGTCCTTCTACATCCTTACAAGCCAAAACACTTAGCTTACTGGTTGGGTCCAGAACTGCTTCATAGTCACTGGCTTCTGACAACTACTCAAAAATCTGATGGCTCTTCACATTGTCAGGAGATCACCTTGGACTACCACTCATGGGAGTCTGTTGTTCATCCAGTACTAGTGCAGAGGTAGCCCTAAGCCAAAACCTAAGGTTGTTCACAAAAAGCTATACCTACCTTACCCCAGCCTAGACCCACTGGCTCCCACTCCCAGGCCTACCAAGTTGACCATGTGAAACTGACTGATGATTTGATTTCCTTGGTCAGATCCAGCCACTTTCCTCCCCCTGAAATATCCCCTGGTAAAAATAAGAGGGATACCCCACCACATGAATTTGCTGACTCTTTTGACTCAGAAGATGATTTTGATCATGATGAATCCACTATTGAGGAAGGTGCATCTCTTGCTTTCTATGGAGATTGTGACTCTGAGGAGAAAGTTGCCTCAGCTTCCCCCATCCAGGGATATTTCCCTGAGAGAGCACTTCAAATGGGATTCTCAGGACTACAGCATAAACCCCTTGCCATTCCCCCATTTTTAGAGGTGGTAAATGACATCTTCCCAGATTCTTCTTTACAACTGGACTCTCTGTCCATGCCTATTGTAAGCCTGACAGATTTTACAAGGTTCTGGATTCCCACAAACACCTTCTTAAGAACTCTTTGGCAGATCTAGAAGTGGTGACTCCATGCCTAAGAGAGCAAAAGGTAGCACTTCCAAAAACCCTTTGCTTACAGACATGGAAATTAGAGCCTTAGACAGGTTCAGAAAGAAAGTCTACACCTGTTCTACCATAATAAGTCCCTCTCAAAGGAATTAATGGATCTATGCAACTCCTGCTCTCAGGTGGCTAAGCATTCTCTGCACTCTGGCTATGATGGCGTGGAAGCCTCCAGCAGGGTAACAGCCACATGATCTGTCATTAGAAGACATAAAAACACCAAGACCATTTCACCACGGAGAAGATATAGCAAGAGCAGTCCAATAACTGATAGACTCAATGAATATTATGGAGAACCTTTGTTCCTTAAAACAACAACAAAAAACAATAAAATAATAAGCGTTTTAGGACTAAACCTTCATCAGATCATATTCATCAAAACAACTAAATATCACTTAAGTTAAAACTATCAACAATGTTATTTCAGAAAATAAAAAAATAAACCAATCATAATAACAACCAATCTTTTACTAAGTATATAAAAATGAACCAGTCAAAAGCTAGATAGCGTCTTGATTAATGTAGCATTCGGCAAAGTAAATTACCTAAGTATTAATTATGAACATTTTTTGATGAATCCCTTATTGCTAGTATATTCCACAGTTCATCTCTCTACAAAATTAGTATTAGACCAGCAAACCAAACAAAATTATTATTTGTGTAGTCATTAAGAAATCATAGAGCTTTAGAACATCCTGGATCATGAATTGTCGAATTATACCTAAATGAGCGCATGCCTTTAGGACAAATTAGATCGTATATCAACTAAGCATAAGAAATTCTGTAAAAATTGTGCATTGAAGCACTTGCGCCATCTTATCGCATTGTAAAACAAAGCTAAAACATATATAAGCATGTTGTTAAGGTCTTGTCAAAAGAAAAAGACAAAACAGATAGTCTAACCAATCATCTTTCTTAAAACAAGAATTCTACTAATCATGGATAGGAGGCTGCATGATAGCTGACAATTTACCCCATTATATGGAAGCACCAATCAAAACACTTAGCAAAAAGAATCGTCCAATTAAAATAGTGCTTAAAAATATGTTCAGTAGTCAGCCAGGACTACAAATAAGTAAATATAACCCAGATCTGTTTCAGATACTGTTAATAGTTTTGAAATCATAGTCAAAGCGAACTGCCAATGCTTAGTATCTATTTTCAGGTCAGCATCAAAAACAGTCTTAGCAGCTAATGCAGAATTATCATCATCAATGTGGCATATTGAAACCGGGTATCTTTATATCTTAGTTGGTATAACATGTTGTAACCAATAAACAAACTGATGAAGGGTGTTTTTTTCACCAGTTTGTTTTTTGTTTAACCAATCATCTTTCACAAAAAGAAAATTAAGCCAGTCATAAAATAAATCTAAACCAATGATGATAAATTTCTAATCAAATAATTCATGGATTCAAAAGTACATCCTATCCAATCTATTAAAGAAAGAGCTAACCAGTTAAGATCAAAATAATAACCAAAAGCCTATTGCCAATATTTAATGTTTTTTAACACATACAATAATGTTAGACATCACAATAAATTGAGCTGCAGATACTTAAAATTACAATCTCCCAAAACACCAGTATTCTTGATAAAATCATTCTTAATGAATGCAGCATATTATGAACACTTAATATCTCAATGAATATCAACAACATAAGCATTCTGAGACCAATGCTAATAGCTGCCATCGATGTAGTTTGTTGAAACCAAATATCTCTAAGTCATATTTAGTAATGCAACGTCTATCCAATCATTGTACTGAAATTGAAAATTCAGCCAATCGCAAAGCAGATCAAATCCAGTAATGATAGGCTTGTGATCAATTATTTCATCTATTCAAGAGTGCAGTAAGGCATCCTATCTGATCTTCTAATGAAAAATATTTTAACAATCAAGCCTATTACCAATATTTAGTCTTCTATGAGACCTACGGCAGTGTTAGACATTAAAATAAATTTAACTGTAGATACTTGAAGGTGCGCTCTACCAAAATACCATTATTCTTAATAAAATCATTCTTAATAAATATAACATATTATAAACACTTAACATCTATATTAATATCGATAACATAAGCATTCTGAGGCCAATTGCAATAGCTGCCATCGATATAGTAGTTTATTAAAACCGGATGTCTAAGTCATATTTAGTTCTGCAGCATCTAACCAATCATTTTACTCAAAATGAAAATTCAGCTAATCGCAAAACAGATCTAATCCAGTATTAAATGACTAGTAGTCAGTGATTTCATCCATTCAAGAGTGCAGTGAGGCAGCCTATCAGATCTACTAATGAAAAAACTAACCAGTCAAGACAGTAATGTAATCAAAAAGCCTGTTTCAGTATTTAGGCTTTTTAATACATAAAGCAATATTAAATTTCAACAAAGTAAATTTACAGTCTATCAAAACGCCAACAACAGGTGTTCCTAAAGAAATCACAACTCACTATAAACACTTTAACTCTATCTATATATTGGCCATATAGACATTCTAAGCAACCAGAGTTAGATTTGCTGTTGTTAATAACTTGTTAAAGCTGAATAGCTCTATATCATGGTTATTACATCAAATTCTAATCTCCCGAAGTAAAAATTTAACTAGTTTCACAATTAAGTAAATCAATAATGGCTTATGAATGATAAATCAATGAAGCATCGTGCCTATCTATCCATGATGCTCTTGCTACATCTACTCCATGGCATATCATTTATTGGACTGCTCTTACTATATCTTCTCTGTGGTGAAACAGCCTCCGTGTTTTTGTTTGTGTCTTTGCTCTACTCAGCTGTTTCTTAATCCAAGGCTTTGATTGTATAGGTGGATCATTAGAAGACATGCCTGGTTGAGGGAGCAGTCCATTCCTGAGCATGTCAAATCCAGTCTCCTAGATGCCCCCTTAGACAAAGATTTTCTTTTTGGTCGTAAGGCTGAAGCTTTCCTTAAGAAAATAGAGGATAAGGCCAATTCCATTGAAACTGTCAAGGACTTCCTTCAGGTTCAACCCCCCCCCCCAATTCAGCTGGAATTATCCTGACAAACATTGGTCCTTTCCAACCACACCTCCAAGTCTAAGCCTAGACAAAGGAAACCTCAGAGGAAAAGGAAAGGATCCTAAGACAGCACCACCAGCCCAGACAGTGGCAGTCTAACACAACAGGCTTTCTGGATCATGTTCTTAGGGTCCTAGCAGTGAGAAGCCATAACTCTTGCATGCCACTCCCTCCCCCTTCCCTCTATCCCCCTCCCCTCTCCCCAACCTTCCTCCAAATTAGGGGGGAGACTGTCTCTTTTCTACAAGAACTGGATTCTCATTATCAGGGATCTCTGGGTGCTAAACATTCAGAGAAGCTACAAACTCAAGTTCAAACAACTCTTGATTCACTCAGGCTTCCCAGGCATTCCTCAAAATAAAAAAAAAAAACAGAGATCTTAGTTCAAATAGAGCTTCTGTACATTCAGGGCTTTCTGGAACCTGTACCAAAATCCTTACAAGAAAAAGTTTTCTATTTGACTTTTTCCTAGTTCCAAGAAAAGAAGACACTTGGAGATCAATTCTAGACCTGTCAAGGCTCAACCAATTCTTACAGGTCCCAAAATTCAAAATGATGACGCTACAAAATCTAATGCCCATTACTACCACAATGCCTTCATGGTAGCCTTAGATCCAACATATGAGTGCCTCCATATCTCCATAGAGGCCATCAAACAGAAGGTTCTTACACTTCATAGCAGGTGTGAATCACTATGAATTCTGTGCTCTACTCTTCTGCTTATCTACTGCAACCATGATCTTCACAAAATGACTAGCCCTGGTGATAGCCTTCTACAGGTCAAAGGAAATTCAGATTTACCCCTACTTAGACAATTGCCTCATTCAGGCAACAAGCATAGAAAACTTAAAGCAGATCTATTTCATACCCAACACGTACCAACCTTGGTGGGGTTCACCATCAATACACAAAAATCTCAAACAAACCACACAACCAGGGTTGTGTTTCTAGGAGCCTTACTGGATTCAGCTCTTAAGAAGGCTTTTCTTCTTCTGGACAACCTTCCTAAACCAGGAACCACAAAAATCAGCAACCAAGACTATTAAAACAAAAAAAAAAAGCACAGCAATGTGTAGAATCCCAGGACGCAAACTTTAATGAAAATAAGCACTTTCATCAGTTACAAGAACCAAACTTCTTCGGATGAAAAAAAAGTTATTTGTCCTACTTATACCACATTTGAAAATGGGCAGAGCCACATATATATCTTTTTGCCACCAAAGAAAATGTTTATTTAAAAATGTTTTGTGCCAGGAACAAAATGAAGTCAACCTGGAAGACAGATGCCTTTTCCTTTCCTTGGACAGACCTATTCCTCTGTGCCTTTGTGCCTTCCCCAATACCTCTGCTGCCCAGGGTAATTCTGAATATAAGAGAAAGGCCAAGGGTAATTTTGATAGCCCCAAACTGGCAGAGAATGCACTGGTACCCTCTGTTACTCAGTCTAACCAACAGGGAGCCATGTCAGCTGCCACAGAGAGTGGACCTGCTAATGTAGAACAGAGGCATAATAATACACCCCAACCTGCACACACTCACATTCAAATTGACAGCTTGGATGATAGCTTGATGCTCTAGAAGAGCTTTCTTCTTGACAAGCAGGTCCTGGACATACTAAAAGAGGCCAGGAGACCTAGCACTAGAAAGTCTTACTCTGCCAAATGGAAAAGCTTCATTGTTTGGTACAGACAGAAGGGACAAAAACCTTGTCATGCTCAGATCCCTTTCCTACTGCCATACTTAGCCATCCTTTTTGACAAAGGTGTCTCTTACTCCTCTATAAAAATCCACGCTTCAGTTATTTCTGCTTGTCTGCCTTCTTAACCTCCTCTCTTTTCACATCCCCTCATGAAACAGTTTCATAGATGGGTTATCCACGTTAGGCCTCCCAGGAAACCTCCTGTTCCTCATTGGGACCTTAGTTTCTTTCTGAAGAAGCTCACCCTTCTACCTTTTGAACAAGTAGCTTCCACTAATATAAAATTCCTGACCTGGAATACAGCCTTCATACTAACCATTACCTCAGTCAGAAGGGTGTCAGAGCTTCAGGCCCTTCTGTGTGTGGAATCTTTCATAATTTTCCACCCAGACAGTGTCTCTCATTACCAACCCTTCCTTTATGCCCAAGGTGGAGACAGAGACTTCTATAAACCAGCCCATACACTTATCTACATTTGTTCCTAACCCTCAGAAAAAGGAAGAAAGGGTCCTTCATTCTTTGGAAATAAATAAGCAACTGTGTTGCTACTCGGACAGAGCCAAGAATGTCAGGAAAACAAACTAACTTTTTATCACCTTTGCCAGTAGCTCTGAAGAGAGACCAGTTTCAAAATAAACTATTTCCAAATGGATCTACCACTATATCTCCTTTTGCTACAGCCATCATGGTATGAAGCTTCCTGGTTCATTGAGGACACATTCCACTAGGACTACTGCTACCTCTAATGCCCTTCTAAATGGGATGGCCACCAAGGACTTTTCGGAAGCAGCTACTTGGTCGTCAGTCATACTTTCACCAAATATTACCATCTCCCTACCTTTTTCAAGTCCAGAGCAGGATTTGCCACTGCCATTTTGAAAGGCATCCTTACTTCTCCTTAATTCTCCCATCCACCCTCCTTTTCAGCTTTAGGAATCATCCCAGAAGTCAGGACTGCAACAGTGAAACTTGAAGAAGATAGTACAGTTGTGTGCACTTACCATAAATGTAGATGTTCGAGTGTATTCACTGTTGCAGTCATGACTTGTGGTATTTCCCACTGTGGAAGCTCTTGGCAAGCTCCATGTTAAGTGTACACAACTGTACTTTTGTTTTATTTTTGATTAAAGTTTTGTGTACTCATACAACCATTTACAATGCAATGATGCAGAGAATATCAGTTTGCACATTAACCATGAAAATACCAATGCAGTTTTCCAGTCCTCAAAAACTTTCATGGCCACCATACCTTTCATTTCAGTAACTGATACCCACAAAAATAATATTCCAACTGTGTTAGAATACAAATACTTAGGCCTCTTTCTTGACCATTCCCTCTTCTTCATTGCACACTTGGGCAATATTGTGAACAAGGTCCTTGCGCAACTAAAATTATACTATAGAATCTCACATCTTCTCTCTCCTGCTGCTCACATTTCCTTTTGTAAAAAAAGTACTGCTTTCAAAACTAGAATGTGGCTTACCACTCCTCTTATAATGCTCATAGGCTTCAGGCAGTAGAAAATAAAATCTGCTGTCACTGAAAGGTCACCTTTGTTCCTAGGCACACTGATGTATAAGGAATTAAAGGAAGGTTATTGTCTTCCACTAAGGAGAAAACTACTATTAACGCAGCATCATACACACTAACATCTAATAAAAAAAGATATATGCTTGAGCAGGCCCCTTTTCAAAACAGCCACAGAGGACTTGGAACTGCCCTAGCAAACAAACACCCCCCACATGAGCTAAAAAGGCCAAAATTCTCAACAATAATTTAAATCCCCAGTTGCTAAACATCTTCACAATGAAACAATATGTAAATGTTTCAGGGATAATGGTTAGCAGGATTCTCAGCCAATACATTATTCTAAACCCTATCCAGGACTGTGAACAATGTTGCAAACTAATTTGTATTCTGAAGTGAAGCCATCACTTTTATGTGTCTGTGCGTGTGTGTGTGTGTGTGTGTGTGTGTGTGTGTGTGTGTGTGTGTGTGTGTGTGTGTGTGTGTGTGTTTGTGTGTGTGCGTGCATGTGTGTGTGTGTTTATTTATTTATTTGACATTTGTTGACCGGGATAGTCTAACTGGGCAAAAGCCCTTTTTCAGCAGAGACCTGCGGAGAAAAGCTCCAGAATACAGCAAAACAAAATAATTTACTTGGAAAATACAACAGAATAGAGAAACAACATACTGAAACATAAGCAAAAATTTACTTACTAGTTTGATATAAATAAGTGAATTATCATATGTATAGTTAGAAGAAAAAAGAAAGAATAATTACAAAGAATATTAACAAGGGCAGAGCTCAGGTGGGATGGTCACAAAGACATAACCAGCTGGCATTTGGATGTTGTTTGAGTATTTTCTTAAATTCATGGACATTGCTAATATTGCTAATATTTTGGAAAGACATGGGAAGCTTGTTCCATTGGGTGGCAGGAGAATAGCTATATAGATTTTGTCCAATTACTTTTTTAGGTTTGTGAATCTGTAATAAACATTGATCAGAGCTTCTAGGGGATCGTGGAGGGCTATAGAGAGAGAGAAGAGTAGAGATGCTAGGGCAAGAGGAGGGTTTGTTCAGGTAGAGTGGATGAAAATAAATTGAGAAAATAAAGAGCTGATTAGGAAGCTCAAACCATTCAAGAGTCCTTAGAGCAAGGCAGTGGTGAGATTTTAAAGGCAGATTAGCAGCAAATCTGGCTACTTTGTTGTAAGTAATTTCCAGTTTAGAGAGAAATAAAGATTGT